>NW_020455631.1:329263-354129 GCF_003342845.1 Nothoprocta perdicaria
AAGCAGGTTGGAGCTGCACAGTTAGGAAAACACGGGTAGCTTTGCTTTCATGCTGGCTCCAGAGCAGATTTTTCTCGTTTGCACCACACTGCCCTGCCCTGGATTTGCTGCTCGCYGGTTACAACACACCCAGRCCACAGGGAGGCAAAGCATGTTTTYCTGCTCCTTCCTCYTCTCCACTCCCAAAATTAGGAAAGATGACAGTGGCGTTTGTCATCCGGCACTTCAGMTCTTCCTGCTCACCGAGGAAGGAATTGGAGGAGGGAGTAAAAGCCCAAAGGTGACCAGGACAGGCACATTTGCTCATCCTGAGGTTTACACRAGGTTTTCTCATCTCCTCGGCTGTGTGGCAGGCTTTGATGTGGCTCCAGGATGTCAGCTGCTCGCTGACACTAAGCGGGTTCAAGCTCTGCATGCACATGGCTCTCATTAATGTGTAAGGGTGACGGTGCTGCTGCCGTGTCYGGACCCATGGACCCACATGCCTCTGAGCCAAACACACTGATAGGCTTTGAGGTCCCTGGGCTTTATTACTCTCTTGTTTTAAAAATAAGGGCCAACAGATGCATCAGCTGCCCACCTCCCTGAGCTACCGGCATCAGCTCTCCCTTTGCACAGGAGCTTTTCCAAAGAGCCCGGGGCTGCTTTGCGAATGCACAGCTCTCCCCCTTGGCAGGATGTTTTAAAATCTCACTCAGTGAAGGAGATGATATTTTTTCCCCTGAGTCCTTTGGAAAATCTGCCTGATGGGAGCACCTCAAGCGAGCTGAGGGCTTTGGGGGCATCCTCTCTGCCTCTCTCCTGCTCCCGTCGGCCAAGTGTTTCTCCTGCCACAGGGAATTTGGTTTCCCTCCCATCCATGTCCATCCGTGAGAGTGGCTTTTGCGTCCCTCAGTTGCCCACAGTCATTTCTGATACATCATCCTCGGAAACTCTGTTAATAAAACGGCAACTCGAAAGCCCCGAAGCAGTATCAGCTGCTCATGATTTGCAACCGGCTAATTAACCACCGTGCTCCGCTGGCCCTGGGCTGCCAGCCCACAGCCCTCGTGTGCTCATGATCCTGGGACGCTGCCAGATCACGGAGTGATTCTTCAGGAGAACGGCTGCTCGGCACTGGGCATTACCCCCGGCTCTGCTTGCAGTGAAAACCCTGACGCAGACGTGTTTAGGATGAAGCAGTTAGAGATGGGGCGGGAAGGATCCAGACTRGCAACTCCATGCCCTATGGCTCTGCCCCCCTGCCACCTAAATTCCTAAGACAAGAACGAGCAGTTTGGTCTTTGGTTCAGAAGACTATAAAGCAACAAAGATTTAGGGGAACTGCTTGCTTTGCCTCTCTCTTAGGACCCCACGTGGTTGCTGGTGCCTCCTGAAGTGGGAGAATCCAGCAGGAAAAGTCCAGGTAGCCGCATGGGACAACAGACCATTTGCAGGGAGTAGAAATCTCCTCCTGGGGCKCAGCCTGTGCTGCCCGAGCCTTGAGATGGCCGAGCAGCATCCTAGAGGCCAGAGAAGTGCAATGTGTCTATCCATGTCCAAGCTGGATGACCTGGAGCCAGCGAGGGCCCTTTCTGGGCATTAAAAGAGAGGCTACATGGCGCCTCTCTCCATCACGAGACACTGTCTTTCAGTGCATGGAAAAAAAAAAAAAAAAGACGCCTGGGTAATATAAGGTACCAGGGCTGTTCAGCAAAGGGAAAATGTGAAAATAGCTTTTTGTCTTGCACTTCCTCTTTGGCAGCCTCCCCAGCCACTGCAGSCTGTGATGTGGTCTGGGGCCGACAGTGTGGTGCTAGCTAGAAGCACCATGGGTAGCAAGAATGGGAGGCTTTTTCTTCTTCTTGTGTTGATTTGTTTTCTTCTTGAATAAAAATAGAGGGGAGAAAAAAAGCAACATAACGAGGATGCTCTTCATATGCTCTCACAGAGTGCATTTGGCAAGCACGGGGAGGAGGAGGTAGGTTTGAGAGCAGCCCGGATGATGGATGTGATCCTCTCCTAGATGCCACAGGTGAGGGACAGCACAAATAATCCCAAATGAGCTGGGAACCAGCTGGGGCTTGGTGGGTTGAAAATACCCACAGGATATTTCTGCATCCAGATGATGGGGGAGCTCAAAAGCTAATCCTCGTTGGACTGAATCTGGGTCTCAGCTTGGGTCCTCACAAACAGCTACTCAGACAGCAATGATGATGTCCCAACAACGTCCCCCAGCAGCTGGTCCATCTGGGTTGAAAACTGGAGTTTTGTCTTCTGCATTAAGAACTAATTACTGGAGAGAAAACAGAAGGGGGAAAGGAAAGGTCTGGAATATTTGATGCTCAAYGTGTTCACAAATGGGCTTGAGGAGGAGAAGACAAGAGGGATGACAGTTTGCTGCTGATACTAAATCATTCAAGGCAAACAGCATAATTTGCCAGGGAAGAACTGCAAAAGATCTCCTGATATTGAATGCCAGCATCATAAAATTATAGATGAAATTCAATAGCAATAATGCAAAATAATTCACATGTGGGGAAATGAACCTAAAATAAATAGCAAAATCACTGCAGTACTGGAGGGCTCGGAGTTGTTGTCATGTGCTTGTTGTGCCCTAGGAGGCACACTCCAACCCTGGCTAACAGGGAGGAGCTGGACTCCCAAGAACAAAGGCTCAGGGCTGCCAGCGTTTGTGGGTGCCATGATTCCAACAGCACAGGGAGGACTTGGGTCCTCTCAGAGCGTGCAGAGCCCCTTGCCTCTGTCGGCCTCTCTTTCTAAAATGAGCTAGTGTATTCATCATCCCCATAACATGCTCTGCAGCCTGAGGTTGTTTAATAAAGGCTCTATATGTTTTTGTATTTCTAATTCAAATCCACTCTCTGCATTGCAGGTTCTTCTGGTGCCTCTTGGAGACACATCGCACTGAGGCAGAATCTAGACTCGTTGGATTTCTATTTCGCAAGCCCGATGGCTACCAGGAAATGGAAGCACTTGTTTAAAAGGATAAGTCTTTCCTCAGCGTAAAACAGCTAAAGTGACAGGCCGGGCCAGATCAAGTCTCCCTGCCCTCCTCCAACACAAGCTGGCATATGTGTAACCACGTGACCTGTCACTTCAGGCCCCACCTGCTTCTGTCACTGATCYTGGGAAAAGATTGACCAAGTGCTGGTGGAATAAGCTAGTCTTGTCCTTCTGGTTTGGAGGGTGGCCATGAAACCCCTTCCATTTACTCCTTTTGCTGCCRTTTCCCTTGAATCCTACGGAAGCTGCTGGTCTCTGGGCTGGCCATTGTTTTTATGGACACAGCCTTTTTATGGCACAGCCTTGGTGCTGTCCTGTATGTTGTAGCTGACTGTTGTTTGAAGCTACACATAGCTGTGACTGTGTAAGTATGAAGAAGGGATTTTCTTTATCTGTGGTTGGAATAGGGCCTGGTGAGCACCRAGAAATCACCAGGCAAAGGGAGATCTGCTGAGCTCAGCTGGAATCTGACATATATCTAGTTGGTTCATTAACACTGGAAAGTAGAGTTTCAAAAGCACAGCTTTATAGGAATCATCAAACTCCAATCTGCCTGGCTTTAGGGACATCACCAATCTGTAGCTCCAAGCCTCATATCCTCAGTGGTTCATGCCAAAAGGCGTGAGCAGACATGGCCTCAAGCTCATGTAACTGGAAGCCAGGTCACCCACCTTCTCACCTAGATGTGCACATGTTGCCTCAGCTGAACCAGGTGACAACTGCCATGAGAACCTCTAGGGACCAGGTCTTCACTAGTGAAGGAGGAGGCTGGCTGGCTAAGAGGAGGTTTATGGCACTCATGGAAGTGCTYAGGAGCAGTGAGAAAGGAGCTCGTAGGCTTTCGGAGCATCCTTAGGCTCTGGGGAGGAGGAGAAGCTGAACATGGGCAGCTACCAGATGCTTAGCTGCCATCCCAGAGAAGGTGCTGCACAGGTCTCCTGGCGTTCCTGGGTGTGCTTGGCAGCTCCGGTGGAGTGCTGTTTTCCTTAGCAGTCATTACTGACCCCGTTTGCTGCAGGCATTCCTACTTATCTGTGCAAGCTCCCGAAGAGGAAAATACAACATGCCTCGTGTGTGTGTAAAGAGGAAGGTATTTGCACTGAAGTATTTGAAATATGTCTCAGAGATCRGCAAGGTTCAGCCAACTCATTCAGTAGGTTATAGCCAGGCCCTGCGGGAGCTGGGTCTTGCAGAGCCAAGGAAGCCAAGAAGTTTCGGGATGACAAGCCCCACACTATTAATAACTGTTCTCCTCTAGTGCGCTGTTGTGAGACCAGTTCCTACCCTAGCCCCATGGCCCTTCGCATGGCATCAAAGGCATTACATGAAAGGAGTAATCAAGCAGGCCACCCGGAGGAGTGGTGGAGTCTCCATCCCTAGCAATGTTCAAGAAATGCATAGATGAGGCACTTAGGGACATGAATTAATAGGTAGGGTGTTGACGGACTTACGGTTGGACTCGATGATCTCAAAAGTCTTTTCCAACCATAACAATTCTGTGATTCTAGGACATTCTACAACTTGAGTGTGTGCTGGGCACTTACTTTCTCCTTCTTGTCCATGGTGATGGCGATCTGCATCCGTCTGCCCCGCCGGAAAGCCACCAAGTGATTCATCTCTTCTTCGTTCAGCTCTGGCACTCTGCCCGGGCCGCCGAAGCACTCGGCGCGTTTCTCACTGACTATCCGCTTGCCCTGCAAAGGACAGGATGAGCTTAATGGCACCTCCACTAGGCCTGTGCAATATGTAGGATATAGCCCATGCAATACCCTCCCTAGGACAGCGGCGAGCAGATTGCAGAGGATCTCAGACTGGCAGAAGAAAAATATTGGCCAGATAGTCAGGCTCCTGGACTGGTAAAGCTGCCACCCTCGATAGGTTAMGGTCAATACAAAAACTGAGTAGACAGGTTTAATTTTTATTTTGGCTAAGTAAGCAAGCCACCTTTTGGCACAGATATGACAGTGCTCTCTCCCCAGTCAGTGTGTCCCAGTAAAAGGGAAGGCTACTTTGGAGCCTAGTGGGTGAAAGAGAAGGGATGGGCCTCGCACGCACACTGTTTTCCACCCTAAAGTGTATTAATCCTTGATAATTTACGGTCTTCCTAAGCGTCGTGCGTCATATTTCTGGAACAATTTATTCGGCAGTAGAACAGTTTAGAAAGCTGATACATAAACTCCTTGAAGAAGGGCAGTTTACCACTGTCAGATATGATTTCTAGCCGTCTGTATCAGCCTGTGTCTTTACTGCACCCATTTGCATCTGGTTCTTATTTTGCTAAATATCTTCAGAGCTGGCTGAGCTCCTGCACTCAGCCATCAGTTCCACAAAGGAGTAGAACTTCTGTGCAAAGATCCTTGTTTTTCTCATTTAAAGTTAGCATCTAGTTCCATAACTTTTGTTCCTTTTTGTTCTTGCCTTACAGGGAGATGAGAGACTKGGTAAAACATCTTGATCTTTACTCTGATCCTGTCTCTTCATCTGCATGACTCCCCAGCTCATCTGTCAGGGATGAGCAAACAGGATGGTACATTTTCTTCTGCTTTTCTCCCTGGACTTCCACATGTATCAGAGTTTTGATTGGCAAAGGAGCTCAAAAATCCCCAAGTAACCTTTGGGGAAAATAAGGAACTCTTCACAGCTATGAGCTTGGCTGTGGAAACAAACACCCCCTTTGGTGAATTCAGATTTGTGTGGAAGTCCTGCAAGCCTCTGTGAATTTGCCATGACATATGACATCAAGATGCCTTCCGTTAGCCTCATCTCCACAGGGCTCTGCCAGAAGTGCAGATGTTAGCACAGAGGGAGCCTCAGTGTAGACAGCCTCCGTCAGCAAGACTTTTTTTATCGCTTGTCCAGTCATCGAGCTTCCTAACACATGATAAATGCTTTAGGAGGTGGTGGAGTATTTCCAGCATCAGACCTACAGTTTCTTGTTTATTCTAGTTTCACATCTGTCTTATTTTGCTGTCTCAGCAGAGGTTGTTCTGGGGTTACTGCGATGCATGCAAGTAGAGCGGTAGGTTCCCGCACTGCCATTGGTTCTGGCAGCCAGATCTACATGGACATGGTGGGATCTTAATTTTGTTTTAATAAATTCCCTCGGGTTTGTACAGCTCTGGTTTCAGTTTCCAGCTGTAGCTTCTAATAAATTTCTCTGCCCTTAGTGGGACCTTTGCCATTTCTGCTGTTCTTGACATAAGTGAAGCCACGTGTCACATGCAAAGTAAGGATTTGCTGCCAAGCTGTTGAATGCCATTCTAGCACTTTCTGTGTGTTTCTTTCTGTTTGCATCAATGCCTTCTGCTTTCACTGCTGCCATGGACCGAGCAGACAGCTCCCGTTAACCATCCCCAGAAACATGAAGACTCTTTCCCTGAGGGAGTGCAAGTTGATAGTCAAGAGAAAAGGCAGACACCTTAATATGAAGTAAATCTGGAAGAATTTGGAAGCATCACTTGGGTGGTGTGTAGGGGTGGAGATAGGAAAACCAGAGCTCAGAGCTTCACCAGGAGCTGAAACTGGAGGTGAGAAATGTGAAGGGCAGCAAGAAGGACTTCTGTAGGTAGAGCAGCAGCAAAAGATGACCAAGGGCCAGCCAGACTGCATCTAAGTTTGCTGAGGATGCTGGCTGACATGGCTTTGAGGCTGCTCTCTATTTCTGGAGTGATTCAGAGGCTGAAAATATGTGCTGACTTTACTTGGGAGCCCCTGAATCACTTCAGCCTGGTTGTTACTTGGCACTGGAACTGTGCATCACTTTTATTCCTCAACACTTGTTATTCCCAGAATATGTCTTTGCTCTGGGGTAATCCTGAATTTCCTGGGATATTCAAGGTAACACAGTCTGGCTTCTTTAAATCCTGGCCTAGGCCTGCACAGGAATCCTAGGCTGTGCTGATGATGCTAATTAATGTATTGCAGAGTTGGGCTGCCCTGCCCTACACAAGGAGCCAATACAAGGTGGTTGGCATCTTTGCTAACGCTCCTTATTCTTATTCTTTTTATTATTAAGAAAGTAAATCCAGTGATGGCTTAGCAGAGTAATAGCAGGCAATTCATGCATAACTTCTACACCAGATACACTAGTTTAAGACAGATAAACATTAGTTTAAGACAATAGCTGCTCCCTGGAGCTTCTCACTGTGTT
Source organism: Nothoprocta perdicaria (assembly GCF_003342845.1). Classification (NCBI taxonomy): domain Eukaryota; kingdom Metazoa; phylum Chordata; class Aves; order Tinamiformes; family Tinamidae; genus Nothoprocta; species Nothoprocta perdicaria. Next base: position 336,420 of record NW_020455631.1, read on the forward strand.
TAGGCAGTGAGTTTTAGACAAATAACGTCACCACAAATGACTCTCGCCAGGGAGGCCCCGTGCTGGGAGGGTATATTTGGAAGATGGCTTCATTGCTCACTGAGAAAGTCCTTCCTGAGGAAAAAAGTAGGCGCTGAGAGCAAGCGACGGCAAAGCTACCCTCTGCAGAAAGCCATTTGCTTCAGTGCAAGGCATCCAGCTGCCTCAAACACAACGAAAGCCCCAAAGTGTTACCGGGTTTATGTCAAGGGACATTAGCCCGTGAAAACCCTAGTAGGAAGCCTGAGCTTATTGGCAAGGCAAGTAAACCCTGCAGTATATMAGGCAGAGAAGACTGAAAGGGCGAGCCAAGAAATACCTATTTCTTGGCTCGCCTGGCACCCTACCTGGGCACCCACCAGATTTCCCAGGAAATGCCCTCTCCCGCTCACTCCCCATATTGCTTCTGGCTAAGACAAGTCCTGTCAAGGCGCGCTCTGCTTAACCTGCCCACAGAGGACTTTTTTAGCTCCTATAATATTTTAAGAATATTAAACAATTTCTTAGCTCGCCCCTCGCCCTTCCTTTGCGGCGGCTCATTCAGAAAGTGCAAGTTGAGGTTTGCCTGGCTTATATCCAAGGCCTGGCCCACACTGCAAGTGTGGTGTGAAAATGCCCACTGAGAAGGACTGTCACGCTGTGGGGGGAAGAAAATATGTGGAGGACAAAGCGTCCTGTGGAAAGGGCTCCACAGGGCCCTGCCCGTCTGTGAGAGCCATTCRTGTTGCAAATGCAGTCATTTCAAGTGCAGGTCCACTGTGCAGAGCTACGTGGCCAGGAGAAGAGCAAACAGGGGGCCCAAGGGAGCTCAATTTGCTGCCACAGGTTCCAGCTTTCTGCCCCTTTACATGAGCACCATCAGCACAAGGGCATTGTGCTCCTCTGCGTGTTGTGGCTCGGGTTGTCTAGCCAGGGTCTTACTAGTATTAATCAATTATTGCAATTATTGCTCCTTACATTCAGATTAAATGACAGAATGACTCCTGTCATGCAGACACTGTCGTTAGGACTCTTCGCTCCTTACAGCTAAATTCACAGACTCTATGAGGGATTAGATGCACAGGCTCCATGGGGGATGCTCTGGCATTTAGGAAATGAAGAAATAGCTTTTTTTTCCAACTACTTCTGCCCTTTCTTGCCTTTTTTTTTTTTTTTTTTAATAATTAAGCCTGAATATAATGAGTATATTCTGGCTTTTGTTGCCCAACCTGTTGTCCGCTGTAGCAGAAATCCATGGTACTCCTGTCTCCGTATTGTGCTTTGGACTGAAGAGAGCAATTCTGGTGCCTCACCAGGGAGAAATGACGCTGTTTTTACAAGCCAACCATAACTGCCTCTCTGGGAATAGCTGGGGAATAATGCAGATAAATCTGTCTGAGCTCCTACTTATTTCCTTCCCCTTCCCAGGCTCACAGCTACAGTTTTCTAAAGGCACCGATGGTCTGAAGGGACAACGAGGTGACCGAGCTTACAGAAAGGGAACTGGCTCCATGTGGTGGGATGGAGCTGCTGGCAGGCACAGCAAGGCCCAGAGGCCAGTTCCAGTGAATGAGATACGGACAGGAAAATGCAAGCCATGTTAGATACACGAAAGCATCACAGCAGCAGACAGAAATGGAGTGGGCAGGGGACAGCTCCTGAGGACAGACCCACCTTGGCTTTGTTGTCCATGGTAACAGCCAGCTGCATCCTCTTGCCCATCCGGAACGTGAACATGTGGTCTGCTTCCTCCTCCTCCTCCTCATCTTCCTCGCTGCCAACGTCCAGCCCGGGGCTCGTAGAACARGGGCTCCCCCATTTCTCGCTCACCACCCTTTTGTCCTGGGAAACGAAGGCTGCACGTYAGCAAACGCTAGCCCCGGGGTTCCCTTCCCTACCCCAGAAACCCCTGAGCACGAGCAGAGGAGGGCAGCTAGGGAAAGGGCAGGCCTGGCCCGGAGGGAACTCTCTGTGTGCAGCGCCCTGACATTCCTGCAGAACAAGGGGCCCTTTGTCTGCCCAGCAGCCAAAGCCACTGGGACGGYGGCTCCGGAAAATCCTCTGCGCTTGACAAATCTGACATTTCAGGCTAAAATGTTGGGGTTTGGGGAAACACATGTTGGCACTGGTTATTTGCCGCAGCACTCTAAGCTAGCACAGGAGAGCCTAACTCCTGGCAGAGGTGGCCTGGGAAGCCAAGGAGGTGGCTTCTGAGGGTCGTGCTCACCATCAAGAGGACTGGGCTATCTTGTCCATAGTGTTCAGTCTGGGTAATTGCATCTTTCAGGTCCTGCATGAGAGAAAAATGTGTGCCACAACACACCTCTGAAGAAAAGCAAGGGCCACTCCGAGCCTGTGGAGTGGGCACTGTGCTAGCTGGGATCGAAGAGCCTGTAGGGGGGAAGAAGGGGCCGCAGGGTCTGCACTGGAATCCCCAAGGGTTAGAGCAGGACTGGTCTGGGGATTTAGCAGGACTCATAAGTATATCCAGTGCTTTGCAGGCTGCTTGCTCCACTCATTCACAGAACATACGGAGACCAGGACTTTGCCCGGCCTTCAGGCACCCCAAAGGCATTCTTGATGCCTCCAATGGCTAAGACACACACGACGTTTGCACCTGGAGCTCATCCAGGGCCGCAGAAGCCTGGGCACATATCCATTTACCTGCCTGTTCACACCATGTGCCTGGGGCACAGCTGGAAATCTGTTTGTGTGGATCAGTTAACATCTGTTGGGGCAGACATCATCGCAGAGCTCTTACATCCCACTGGGAGGGCTTGGGAGCTATGTCCAAGGCCAAAAAGGCTTTGTTCTGGGGGCTAGCTCCACCAGAGATGCTACTTTGAACTTGCTGGGGTAGGGCTCAAGCGAGAGGTGGCTGGCGGCGAGGAGGAGGCAGCACTTACGTTGTGAGCCTTGGTGATGGTGATAGTGAGCCCATCTTGCTTGGGTCTCCTGGAGGTAACAGCCATTCCCTCCTGCTCTGCTCGTTTTTTGTCCTCCTCTATTTCCTGAAACAGATAAGTCCTTATCATCAGGTCCTATGAGCAATGGCTGAAGGCTATGATTTCAGTCACCTTGGGAAGAGGCAGCTCCTGGACTCTGTGGGGACATAGAGATGGGCATACATACAATCCCAAAGCCACCAGCAGGAGCCACCAAAACACAGACCAGTGGATTGGGGTGCTCAGTGAGTCCTTGGCTACCTACAGACATTGTCAGCACTCCTGTTTTAGATTTCCTGGAGGRTTCATGGAGCCACCTCCCTACCTGAAAAATGACACAGTAATTTGTGCTCAGACACCATGCCTAGGACAAGGATGATAGATTCGARGTTTGGGTAAGATTAGGATGGGGCATGTGGAGTGGCTGGGTAAGACACTGGGCCTGCAGAAGGAGACTCCAGACTGCCTGCCCAGTGGGCAAACATTGAACAGGCCTCGGGTGAGCATACTGCAGACAGGTCAAGGGACCTTCTGCTAGGATCAGCTTCCAGTGATCCTACCAAGGTCTCTGTGCTGCTCTGTGTGCACCTTCATGAAGAAGGGCGGATGAACCCCCAGAGAACTCCTAGTTACCATCATGTTTTTCCCAAAATAGCCTGAACAAGCCAGGCCAGCATCTYCTGTGGGCCTTCAGGTAGCCTTACTTGGCCAAAGTAAGCAATGGGCAGCTAAAGCCCTGGCTTGTCTTTGGCATCCTTTGGACCTGGAATTCCCTTTAGGATCCCTCTGCACTCACAGAAACACCAGCACTCCAATTATTTTCTCACACAGTAACGTCATCTAGAGAAGGTGCTTCTACACCGCTGTCCAGTTTCTTCACATGTTTGATGCCTTCTCATGTTTGATCACTGTTTGATGCCTCCAAACAGCCTCCAAATAGGGCTAACGAWGGTGAGTGCCAGGCAGGCTTACCTGGTACCTACGTATGAGCGCTTCATTCTTCTTCCGCAAAGCAAGGATTTTCTTATCGAGCTCAACATCTTTCTGCTCCTTCTTCCTTAGCACAGCATCATCCACAGTGGCATCCTGGGAGCAGGAGAAGAAAGGCCTTCTCAGTCACAGTCTACTGCCAATGAGACACAAGTCTGCTCCTTCTGCTCGCACCAGCAAGGTAGAGGGTAAGTGAAGGAGTCTTTCCCTATGATTTCTCCTCGCTGGACCTCTATAAGAAAGACGCTGACTCTTGTAAGTTGAGTTCTTCTTGACAGAGCTGACTTGTTTTTACAATTTTTGTTCAGCAGTGAGGTAGTTAGAGTGGAAAAATATCAGTGGTCAACCTATTTGGCCATCATATTGACAGAACTYGTGTGAGGAAGCTGCCCCTTGATGTCTCGTGCCTCATGCAGCGGAGCTGTTAGTATTTCCTCAGGACAGGAAGAGCACAGAAAAATCCAGCCCATTTCTAAGAGCAGAATTTTAAACAAATATTATCTTCAGCAGGATACAGGCTGTGGTTTCATCCTGTATTTGGGGGGCACCTAGTGCAAGATACTGGCCTTCACCTGGGTGGGAGCTGCCTGTCAAGGACTAAACAGGCAGCCTGGGTGTCTGCCAAACACTGGGGGTGCGGGCAGCTGGAGGGCAGCACCCAAGCGCGCTGGGCCCCGCACCACGGCCCTTTCATCCTCACGTCTCTTTGAAGCTTAAAAACATCATCTTAATAACTTAATAAATAAATAAATAAATAAATAATAAGAGAAATGTCCTGTCCCAGACCCAGAGGTATTACCATGGCCATCTGGAAACAACCCACTGCAAGGGACATTTTGCTGCTCCTCCCCTTGGGTAGTGAAGCCATTACTGTGCGATTGCCTCCCTCAGCGGGTGCCACTTCACCCCTCCTCGGCCGCCTGTGCCAGGGCCAAGGCCGATGCCCGGCAATGCCAAGCAGCTCTGCGACGCCCTCCCTGGTGTAAAGCTCTTCCGGGGAGGCCGAGGCGCCCGTATGTCCCGGCGACAGGGGCAGGCGGTTATAAATGGCTCTGGCAGACGGCTGCGAATCGCACCCCCCTCCGCCACTGCCAGGCCAACGGGAAAGTGGCCCCAGGGGACCACGGGGCCGGACGCCTCTCCACAGGATGAGCCGGAATGGCGGAAGRAGCTACTGTCAGGGTGCATGTAGGAGGCAGGGGCTCCGTCTGTCTTTCCCCTGTGCCCCAGTTGGGGGATCCCTTGGGATCCTTTCCACGAGCAGAGGGTTTTTTCCCATGCTCCTGTCACCGTCCGTTCCTGCGGCGCTAGTGCTGGGAGCGCAGCAAGGAGGAGGGCAGTGGAGACAGCCGGGGGGGGCCTCGGCGGTGAAAGAAACGCAGCAGAAATACCCCCCAAAACAGCTCCCGGCACCACAGCAGCAGCCCGATGCCTTGTGGGCAGAGGCAACACGCAGCCTTCCTTGCTCATCATCCTCTTTCCGCCTCAGCCTCCCCCACTCTCGACCAACAAGTCACCCAGAGCTGCACCACCTGCCCCGGGCACAATGGACCCCCAGGGCCTCTCCCTGAAGGCCGTCACRGAACGAGGGCCTTTCTAGGGGGTCRGGACGCCCCACCGCCCTCCCCGACCCCTCGGCCCCGGCGCGGGCGGCACTCACGGCTCGGTGCATGTCGGCAGGCGGGCGCCAGCAGGGCCCTAGCCGCGGCAAGCCATGAGACGGGCCTCAGCAGCGCCGGCCGCRCAGCCCCGGGGATGGTGTTTGGATGACAAAAGGCCGGCCCCGGGCTCGCGGCCAAGAGCACCGGCTGCCTAATATCCCGAGCGGGGACAGGGCTTTCCAGCGYCCGCGTCCTCCTCTCCGCTCTCGCCCTCTTTTTAAAAGAAACACTCCCCCTTTCCTCCCCCCTCACTGCTTTCCTCCCGCCCCACTCTCCCTGGATGCCACCGACTCCCTGCAGGAGGTGGGAAAAGCCGTGGTCGACGATGCAGAACGGAGCTGCCGGGAGCTACCGGCAGCTCCATGCGCAGCTGCCCACCTGTGGTTACACCAGCCCCGTGGAGTCCCAAGGGTCTCGCCCAGGACTGGAGGTTGAAATGGGACCCCCAGCCTTGTGCCATGTCACTTTTCAGGACTCTGTTGCTGCCATCCCTGCTCTTAAAGTGGTCAGTGTTAGGTGGGAAGATACTTGACATGAACTTGTTTGGTTGAATTTATGAGCAAGGGCAAGAGCAGAGCAAACTATGGAGGGTGTGGAAACTGGCAGGACCCTTTCCTCATGGCTCTGTCCCTGGTTGTGTCTGAGGCTCCATGTCTAGGACCCCACCAGGCCACCTACGAGTTCAAAGCATCCCTCACCAGAGGGAGTGACTCAAGGCAAATAAACAGGAACTAGGAGCACTTGTGGGGAGGATTTGGTTGCATGAGGACCTCTCCWCAGCCCCAACCTTCATGTAGCACAGCCCCTCGCTACTTCAATAAGACCTTAAGGAGAAATCCTGCTGCTCCCACCTATCCCCTCTGACACCTTGGAGCAGCTCAAGCGACTTCCAGAAGCCAAAGAAGGAATATGAGTCATTGACTTGCCCTCACCAGGGTTTTCATTCCAAATCCACCATGGCTCAAAGGAAGCCTCCCAAAGACTTGGAAGRACTTTGAATCCAATGCCTCCACCATGCGTCATTGTAACTATAGGGGATCAAAGCCAAGGCATGGGAGAAGCTGGAAGCACAGCCCAGTAAGAGTGCTCAGAGGGAAAGACTGACCCATTTTAATGCTCATAGGTGTGATAAAAGGAAATGGAAACCATTCCCCAGGCAGTGCCACTGCATTCAGGATGAAAATGAAGACTCTGCTGGGGATGGAAAACCAGAGGAACGACATAAGAATTTTGCCCATATGCTCCGCAAGAAATTTATGATAGACAAGCACATGCAGGAGGTGTGGAGCCTTTCTTTGCCCTGGAAAGCCACCAGAAGTGCAGAGAGGATGGGGTTACTATGGGTTTCCAAAAGGGCACAGACCCTTGTGTGAGTGAAGCGGTGACTCATTTCAACGTTCTAGTGGCCAGAGGGACAGTGATAGCCCTAAGATCTGCTGTTCGGCTGAGTAAAGATCATAGTAACACTGCACTAGGGCATTTGCCTGTTCATATGATGGCTGTGTCCTGGGCTCAAGAAGTCTGCACATGGTCAGCATCTGTGTCCAGGTTAACATAGRGACCCACATAGTCAGATATCAGGGCCTGACTCTGCACAAGGCCCTAGCAGATCCATGCATGGCATATCCACAATGCTACCTGTGCTTCCCAGGAACTTGGGGGACATATTATGCTCAAGCTCTTGGAGCTGGAGCCAAGTGCGCACAAGAGGTTTCTGCAGGTGATGGCATCCCATGTTGTGGCTGCTACTGCTGGTGTGGACAAGATCTTCTGGTGCAGAGCAGTGCCATGAGCAGGCATGGAAAGCCCCAGAAGATCCTTTGATAATTTCTCTGGAGAGTAGCAGTTTTCTCTAGGGCAGTGTTGGCTACTCTGCTGCTGGACATTTCTCAGCTGGCCTTTACCATGTCTGAGAGGCAAGAATGACAGGCTTCTATTTCTGCATGATCATCTGAGACAGATGAGAACCTAAGCACTCAGCTAATATTCTGGACACAGAAACCCATGGGCAAAAGGGTCCAGTTAAAGGAGCAGCATCTTCAGCTTCAACAGTGGGACAGAACTGGCTGGTCTGGAGACTTATTTGTGCTCCTGGGATTCTCACAGGATATAGAAAGCAGAACTTTATAAATATAATGGGGTCAAACACATTTACATTCATTTGCATACACATAGTGTCCTGGCTGGAAAAGGCTGCAGTTCTACCAAGACTGTCCTCAACAGAGAGCTTGTCTGAATTGACAGAGGCTCTTTGCTCCTAAGTGTGCTGAAACATGCTGCCTTCCAAGCAGTTCAGTGCCTGCATCAAGATGAAGATGATCATACAGGTCCACAGTCCCAGTTCTGGGGATTAGGGAGACCCAGAGGCCCATTACCTGGTGAGAAGAGGAACCAGATATGGGCCCCAGGCTCCTGCTCCAGTGAGAAGGACAGGCAAAACAGCTGACATTTCCCAGGGACGTTTTATCCTGCAGGACCTCAGGACAATCTGAAACCTGTTTGCTTGGGCACCCCCACCTCGGTGGCTCTCCAACAGTTCTCCAAGGCAGTCGGTGGCAGCAATTTTCTGTCATGTAGCAAGTATATATTACAACCCTATTACATCCCAAGAACATTTAGAGATACCAGCTTAATTACTCACCCAGGAATTTGTCCACCACCCTCATGCTGACATTCTACAATCTCCAGAAGACCTTTAATAAGTTGAATGGCCTAATTCTGAGCTCCTTATTCTCTAGCTGGGTGCTGTGAAACCTCTTCCTATTTCCCTGACAGCAAAAATGACCATCTCTGACAGGCACCTCCCAGCGTCTTGCTCCAGGACACAGCATTCGACAGCAGGCAAGGAACATGAGGATTGTCCCACACTCGACAGCGAGTCGGTCTGACTTCCCTGTTTCTCCATTTTACAGAAAGTCTCAGGGGAAGAAAGAGATCTATCAATAAATCTTGAATCTGACTGCCCCAAAAGGCATTCCTGGCCTTCCTCTATCAGTCCTTTCTCAAGTAGAAACTGCCTTGGCTTGAAGGCCTCCTTCCTTTTCCTTTTGCACTCTATGAGAACCCCTTTAGAACCGCTCAGTCCCATGCTGACATGGGTCCACACTTTTCCAGAGTGTATTTCACCCAGCTTCAGGCCCAGCTCCCTTCCATTTTTTGCATGACTGCTGTTTAGTCAACAGATGGCACTCGGTAACTGCTGGGAGAAGCTGGGAGGCAGCTGCCAAAAAAACCACTTTTAGGAGCATAAATATGGGCTCCACTGAGAGGCCGCTTTCATATCATCTCCTAGGACTGCCAATAAATTGCATGGCCCAGTTTAAGAGATGCTCCTGCCATGTGTTCTGAGCTAGGAAAGTGAGCCCTCTCCCCCATGAGCAAGCCCATCGGATGAAGGGAGGAAGGAAAACATGCAGTATATCAAAGAAGAGGTCTAGAAGCACCTTTTGTAGCAACCTCAGCAGAAAGTTCCCTGTAATAAGAAAATTCTTCCTTTATCTCTTCTACTTACTCCCAGCTCCAGTCTTTTGGCCAGCCGGAACTACTAAGATGAAAAGACATTTTAGGCATTGCCTCAAACCAGCCRGAGGAAAGGTCAGCATATTCCTTAAACCAGGAGGAGGAACCAGACAGAAGTCTTAAATAGGCTTTAGGTAGAGAAAATTTTAGGGATCGAAGGACTGCTAAGATATTTATTTTATATTACATATTAATACATATTAATAACATATTAATACACCAATAAAATGAGAACTGCCAAAGCTAGTTAATAGTTATCATGGCAATTCAATCCTACATAAAATCACTGAAAATCATTGCTCTGTCTGTCTCTGCTAAGGAGTTGCTTCCCATAGGGATATAAACCCTACCCTTTGTGCAAAGATCCCTCAAGGCTCTGCAGCACCACTCTTCCCTTTGGAGGTCTGGTCTGTTCCCTCTTTCCCCCTCCTTGTGCATCACTCCAGCCCCTGGGTTCTTGGCTCCAGTCCTGTGAGGAAGATCTGGACTTGCCCGGGTTTATTGCCGCTCAAAATCCCATGACTTCACCTGACATTTTCCACTCCTGGAGAAACCTGTAGTTCTGGTGCAGGGCCTCCACAGTACGTACAAACTCAGTGAATGGTAAGTAGGTTCCTATTAGCCATTCCCACTTCCAGACATGCACAGCCAGGTCTAATACAGGTTCACTAAACCAATTCACTACCCCAGCCTTCAGATATAGGACACAAGATACAATGTGGGAAGGGTGCCAGGCTTTMAAAAGTGGCTGGGGCAGCCAGTTGGGCAGGTTGTTTTCATCTTTTATGGAAATGCAATTCTTGGGAAAAGCACAAAGACCACAGACTGGTTTGCCATGGGTGAAAACTGTCCCTATTTCGGCACACAGCTTCTGCTCTGATCAAGGAGGAGGAGAGAGATCTAGCCTGATGGCCTGTAACTTGCAGTTCTCAAGGGGCAAACGAGTGGGTCAAGAACCAACACCAGCAATGCAGGTTACTGTTTCTTGAYGTGCTCATTTGCCCCTTGTGAATTAGGAAGGAACTATGAAGAGCCAACTCATTTGACACAAGCTTGTTGTGGGTCTACATCATTGCACCGTGACCCACTTTCAGTCCAATGCAGCAAGAAAGAAGCAGCAAACACAGCTYCCAAATGAACAAAACCCTAGCAAAYCATTTCACTTCCCTCTGTCAGTAGCACTCAGAGGCAAACACCAGAAACCAACCTCAGCTCCTGAGTTTAAGCTGTAGTGAAGACTCTTCATGGACTCCAGCAGTGTCACATCACATTGATGTTGCATGGATTCCCTTGGGGGTCTGGTCACGGGGAGAGGGGTTTTTCTTGTGCAGAGATGAGGTACAGGAGCTGATTCAGACAAGCAGTCCAGGGAAAGCACAAGGACCAGCCTGGAAGATGCACAGAGACACCTGAGAAGGGAGGAGATGAAAAGGAGAGCCAAGGTGGCAATTAAATATTAAAGAACAAGTTCAACAGTAATTAATCCTTGGGTGGAGAGAAAGGGTGGAGGTACTTGCTGCACTACTCCTGTCTGGCTGAGCAGCAGAAAACTCTTGAAAATGTAGATAATCATCCATTCCTACTCAGGCCATTCTGTCTACAAATTCCCATGTTCATGCTCATTCTCAAGATGACAAGTACTCAAGAAAGAACCTTCTGGGGTCTTCTGTACACTTTGCTTGGACCGAGTAGCTGCTGAGATGAGGACYTTCTGTGTTCCTACTCAGTGATAGGGCTAGAGACTTCACCTAACGCACTTCCTTTGACCTGCTGTCATTGATAAAGTTTGAGTCCTTCTTTCTGGAAGTATCAGCTAAAATATTGTCAGCATTTCTAAAATATGCTTTTTAATTAAAAAAAAAAAAAAAAAAAAAAAAAAAAAGAAAGGAAACGCTGGGTGCTGCTGCTTTCTTCCTCAAGGCTGAAAGGGAGACGCAGAGGCTGAGTGCTCCCAGGAGTGCTGTGCTGCTCCATTCGAAGGCACCTATAGGGAAATATTTTAAATGCTTCTGTCTGCTGACAAGAAGGGCTGCATGCCAAACACAGGACTGAAGTCTCCAGGGTGCTGTCTACCTTTATCTAACAATACTTCAGAGAACTGTTAAGTTTTGTTTTGTTTTGTTTTAATTGGGAAAATGTCAGTTCATGAGAACAGACCTTTTTTCATGGGACATACTCTGTGTCAGTAAATCTTCTGCTTCAAAAAATAAATATTTTGAAATATTGTAGCTGTCCGTGCTCTATGTGTTCAAAAAAGAAAAAGGCCTTTTGGTTGTTTGATAACACTTTCTTTCAAACTGTGCTTTTAAAATACCTACATGAACCTTCAGGTACATTTTAAAAGAGCCAACACAAGATAAAACCAGCTTTATTTATTCTCATGCCTTTATTTATTCTCAGGGTTTAAAAAGGGGGAGTTTCACCCATGCAGAACTTGATGATGGACAGATGAAGGCCAGATCTGCCTCCACAAGCATGGAGAAACCTGAAAGCTGTCGMTGATCCCCCAGAAACTCAGTCATTCTAGCGCTTGGCTTTTGTGAAGCGTGGGAGGAACAGGCTCTGAACATGGGTCTGACACAAACTGCAGGAGCCTGGAAAGGAGATGGCTGGTTTTGAAGTGCTGGTTGAAGAAGAACASAAGAAGCATTGGTTGGCATGAAGAACAGGGCCAAGTACGATAGGACCATGCTCTGAGGCTGACRGCAAGATTCTCTGTGCCACTAAAAGGCAGCTATGAATTTCAAGTCTTTTCAAAGCTGAAAAAAAAAGTGGCAGAATAGACACCGTTATTCAAAACACATCGATGTATCCCATCTTTTTCTCTGACCTTACCCAGGCTGAGAATGTGTCCCCCAAATCCTGACAAGAAGCATACTTCCCGCCCCTCCTGACAGGATGAAGTAGACTTGGATGTCTCAGGATGCTCTGAGGGAACTGGCTCACTGTCAATCACACCAGGAAATGGTGTGAACATATGGACAAACATGGCTGCAGGCCCAGCACGAGGCACTGCAGAAAATGGTACAATATTTCTACARTGAGATTTATTTTTTCCCTGCCAAGACAATGCTGAGTTCTGCCTTTAGGAACCTCCTGGCTTTTTGAAGTCGCTGCAGACTAATTGCACCTCTTATTTGCTTTGGATTGCACTGTGCCCAGGAGCTCTCATAGCTGCAAGGCAGACTCACCCAAAAGCAGCACTTTTGTGTTCACTTCTGTGCCCTGGCCTGCAAGAGAGAGGGCTACAGCCTTCCCAGGGTCCTGGGCAGGAACAAGGCAGCCGCTGGGTGCAAGGTCAYGTTGTGATGTGAGATCCTTCCTCACCTCTTCCTCCTTCTCCTGGCATTGGGTCGGGGAGCAGGGATGAGCTGCAGGGCTGATGGAGTAAATCCAAGTCTGTGGATGCTGTTAGGCCAAAAGGGATGCATAGCAATAGCGTATAGCACTGGCCGGCCTCTCTGCCCATCGCTCCCTTCAGCTGTCCCCAGGGACACAGGGCACAAGCTCCCACATCATGCAGAGGCTGCGTGACCAGATGGCCATAGCTAGTAGATCAGGGCTGGAGTTGCCCTTGGTCTGGCTTTCCCCTTCTTCTCCTCATCCCAGACTCATCAATCACATCACCCTGGCTAAGATCCTTTTCCTAAGATAGGAAAGTTGATCTGACTACTTGTAAAAGGAGTTGTCAGCTGGTGTAAGATGGTGTCCAACAAAGGTCTGCAGATATGCACGTCCTTCTGGGCTCAGTGCATTGCTCACACTGTGCTGCCAGCGCTCTGCAAATCGGACCTGTGCCATGCAGGAAAACAAATGCATACCTAGGCTCTTTTCTCAAGGCACAAAGTGTTGATAGTTTTGGCATGAGCCTCTGAGTAGATGTGAGTGGCTCTTTGGATAAATGGGTCTGACTCAGGTCTTGGCATTCAACCTGCAAATGAGACGCGTTTCTACATCTAAATTAAACCCTCCTGGTGTGGCAGAAGGCAGGTAGCTACATTCACCTACGTTGCTGTGGTGAAATCAGCTCTGCAAAATGAAGGTGAATGGGGATTGATCTGCTAACACAGCAACAGTCCCTCCATGGGCTTGGATTCTGGCTACTGAAGCAAATTCATGGGCTGAGCAGAAAATGGGGTTTACGAGGCAGAAGAGCCCAAGCTGCTGCTGCTGTGAGTGTGGAAATCTCCCCRCCTGGAAGAGATGTAGCAGCGCACTGCCACTGGCTTTGAGAGGAGAAAACCCAGGTAATGCTATTGCTACRGTGGGCAGCGACAGGTCCAGAGTTCAAACGCTGCTGCCTGCAAACCTGAAAGACATTGCACATCTCTTGGAAACTGGCATGCTGATGCAAACTGAAGCTTTGGCATCAGCTTTCCTGAGGCCCTGGGCATCAGGGATGCATCCCCACCCAAAGAGACTTATCCAGAGCACCCTGCCTCTGTCCTGCKGGGCCACCCATAGTGGTTAGCTAGGTGTTGCACTGAGGAGGAAACCGGTTCTTTCTCTAGGTGGACATTTGACGGGCAAAATGGTGGTCTCAGAAGAAATGAGCTCATGGGTGTCACCTATGGCCCCAAACCAATTTGGGGGCTCTACTTATTCATCCGTCTTGTTCCTTCTTGGATTTTGTTCCTTAAGGAGATGCAATCTTTTGGGGTACCTGCTTCTCCTACAAGGCCACTGAAATTGGTTCCACCTGTCTCAAACTGGTCAAGCATGCRGCGGTCACACACCTGAAGGTGTGTGCTCATACAGGGGCAAGAGCCAACTAGATTTGGGGTAGAGGGGCTTTGGGTTCTCAGGATTGCAATAGCTGTTCATTCTCAGCACTATCCACATGTGTGTGAGAGTGCTCAAGTAGCTGGTTTGGGAAAAGGCCTGGAAGGAGCTCCTGTTCCCTGCCACTCTCCTCTTTGGATGGGGATGCCATGGCACAAATGTAGCTGTATTTGAAGCAACCTGTTTGTATGCATTGCCAGAAGGCCTGCAGGACTTGCTGTTTTGTCCTCTGTGCTGGCACTTGCTGCCCACAAAGCCAGACATGCACAGCAGAAGAGGCAAGTAGCAGAACGGGAGAGTCTGGCCAGAATGGCAGGGCCTTGTTTTGGAGCCTTGCTGTGTGATGTGGCTACACTGGCTGGTGCTGAGCTGTTTCTCTGGGTGCCATGTACACACCGGTGCTGCGTATTGTGGGTCTGTTAAATGAGGGAAGTTGAACTGTGTGGATCTGCCCTTGTAAGAAGCTGTAGCAGTGTGCAGGTAATGTTGACATCTCAGCTTCCTGGCCCAGGTGCTTGGGGGAATCCACCTAACCCAGTCAATAGACCCTTGTGGGGCTATGGGGCTCTAAGTGGATTGCGTGCACCCCATGAATGCCTCTCTGCTGCAGGTGTCCTCTCCGTGACCAATGGAAATAGAGCAGCCTGTGAGACACTGGGGCAAAATGATCCTCACRTTTCTCTCCAGTTGTAAACTCTAATCAAGTGCTTTCCTTCACAGCTTGGATATTCTTGTGCATGAGTCTCTTGGCCTATAGCACCTATTTTAACATATGATGGTGTTAGTCCTGTGCACAGTTAAATAGTTCAAGACCACCAGATAGCCTGGACTGTGCTTCCAAAGGAGACCAAACCCAGAAGAAAAGCTCTGGGGRAGCAAAGCCAACAGCCAAGGCTCAGGAAGGCAGGCAGCAGGCTCACCTCTGTAAAAAGAGATGGCCAAGGCCCCATATTAAAAGAATATACTCGCAAGGTAGCTACAGGGATGCTGGAGGCTCAGCATGGCCCAGGGAACCATAATGCCAGATTCAAGGCTAGAATTGTCCCCAAAGGCAACACTGCCACTGTGCAAGTGGCAAAGGTGAACTAGGAGGACACACTGGGTTGTATCTCCTGATAGCACAGACAGTCGGTTCAGACGTGTCCCTGCCTCTTCTCCTCTCCTGACTGTCCAGAGAGGAGTGGGGGCAAAGGCAAGGGATGCCTTGTGACAGCTTCAGTGATGATAAGCTGAAGTCACCCAAGACCAAACGTTAAGAATCAGGCAACAGACTGCAAATTGGAGCCAGTGTGAGGCCTGGATGCTCCAGCCCACTGTCCTGCCTGAATGCCATGGGTGTCACCCTGCGCCAGCCACCCCTGGTTGCCAGCCACCCCTGGTGTGTGCAGTGCAGAGCTCGGCTGCAGGGACGGAGGACATCGTGAACCCATTCATTTCTTCTTGGAGTAAAGCAGCGATTTGCAGTGAACTAAAAGAGACAGCTCTGGAAGTAGCTTGTGCTAAGGCAGGGTGTTGTAGCGTGGTCCACGCTGAACAGTGACTGTGAGGCAGCAAAGTAAAAGTGTATTGGGAAATGATGGGAGATCTAAGGGTCCCCAAGTGTTTGAAGCTTTGTCTTGTGCACATGAAGACAAAGAGAGCCTCAGTATTGACTTGGGGAGGAGGCTCCAAATTTGGGGGAAATTTGCACACCTAGAAAAGGAAAAGGAGTGGCAATTTCTAACGTGGACATCTCTTGAGACGGAGGGGAGCAGGAAGGACAAAGCTTGGCTTTTTATTTGTGAAAGCACTGTGGATGGACGGCAAGCCAAGGGGCTTAGAAAAAGCAATAAGCTGTGCAGAAAAAAAAGATATGTTAAAAATAAATAAAAAGAGCTCAAATGTAAATTTTTTTTTCATCTTTTGCAGGTCTGGCAGTGGAGGTAACTGTCTTCATCTGCCACAAACACAGAGCAGGGTCAAAATGTCAAGAGGACTCACTTCTCTATGGAGATGTCTGCTCCCTGCCTCTTTTTTTTCGCCTTTTTTCCCTTCTCTTCTAGTCTTTCTTGTCACCTCCCTCATCACCCACCTCCCTCATCCTCCCTCCCTCCCTTTTCTTGGTCCTGGAGGGACAACAGGTACCAGCCGGATGCTGTTGGTCTGCTGCGCTAGCAGGCTTTGCACTTGGCCTCAGTTGGTTGCCAGGGCTAGGAGCCAACTCTCCTTCTTCTGCCAGAGCAGAGCAGAAAGCCAACATGCGACTCAACTAACTGCTCCAACCTTGGCTTTGTAAAAACAGCTCCAAGAAGGACCAGCGGGCGCCCGCTAAGAGCCTTGGGCAACTGTTAGCAGCAGCTATGAGCCATGAAGTGAGTTTCAAAGAAAAAAAGAAGGAAAGAAAATGCAATCCACGTGTCAAATACTCCACAGGTCACACAGAAAACTGTGAAGCCAGGGGAGGGAGGAAGTGCTACCACCCCTGCTTCGCAGAGAGGCTGTACACAGCAGGCTGAGTCAGCCTCGGAGCGGTAGGATGTGCTGTCTGTCAGGAGCAAGCGGGTGTCAAGTCTGCAGCAGAGCCTGTGCCCATTCTTCCTTCAGCTCCCACCACTTTATTATTATTATTATTATTATTATTATTATTATTATTATTATTATTAATGCTGTAAGCATTATTATTTAGCTTGAGGAAGAAAGGAAATCACACCTTGTCTCACTGTCATCACCTTAACCCTAACAGCGCCTGGCAGTGGATTCACCCTCTCAGCCTTTCCCACTGGTTCACGCAGTGTGAGCTGCTTCACAGCTTCTACTTGGCGCGTAGCTGGCCCTACCAGACAGCCCCATGACCTAGCTGTGGGCAGCACCCMAGAGGGACCGTCGCATGGGTGCGGGCACTGCCCACAGCTCATTCTCCGGAATTCCTCGCTGCTGGTCTTGGAAAGGTGTCAGCCTGCAGTGGGAGAGCCTTCCATGCCAGCAGCATTAGGAAAAGCTTCTTGTTCTTCAAATTGTCTCAGGCATTTAAATCACTAAGGCAGGAAAAGCTTATCCTAAGCTGCTAGGGGATTAGCAGGATTTATTGGATGCTCTCTGGTCTGATACCCTCCTTTTTTTGCTTAGGCTTTTCCATAGCAGRGGAGGTGCAAAGCATCACGCCCTCCAGTGAAGGAGGTGGTCGCAGCCCCGGGAGGGCCACATGAAAGGCCATGGGAAACAAGAAGGTCACAGACATCACCATGCTCCTGCACAAGGTCTTGAGAAGAGAGAAGGTCACTGCCACCCTCATGGCCAGAGGTGAGGTGACATGGAAGGCCCAGACCGTTCCCCTGAGTAAAGTCACAGCCGTTGGAAGGGAGAGGCTGTTCCAGGAGCAGCTGCCTGCAAGTTCCCTGGATGGCCTCCTCCCTGCAACCATGGGGACACGCGTGTGATTAGACAGTGGCGACATGTGTGGTTAGACTATGGGGACACGTGGTTAGACCATGGGAACAAGCATGGGGTTAGACCACGGGGTTGTGAGTGGTTAGACCACGGGGATGTGCACAGTTAGACCATAGGGACATGCCCAGCATGTGGCAGCTTCAGCGAACGTTAGCAGGCTCCTGCAGGGAAGGAAAGACGCCTGAGCTCCGTGCACGCACCACGACAAGCTCCTCCCCCGAATCCCGCGGGGTTATTTCACCCCCTGCCCCCCCATCTTTTTCCAATCGCTCCCTCACTTGTTCAATGCTGGCAAAAGCATGAGGGCCAAGCGGGACCCTTTGGTAACGCCGCCGGAGGGGCGGGGGCGGCGGGCTCCCCGCGTGGGCG
>NW_020455631.1:354333-355651 GCF_003342845.1 Nothoprocta perdicaria
GCCGCGGGGACAGGCAGGGCACCCAGCGACCGGGGGGGTCCCGCGGGGCCGGGGGGCGCAGGGCCCGCGGCGCCCTCGCGCCGCAGAGGGGAGGACAGCAGCAAAGCGGGGTACTGGGCACTGCCGAGCTTGGGCTCCCCTGCACGGAACCGACCTACAACTCGCTGAGCCCTCCCTCAGCGAATGGGCAGAGCCCCCCTTCCATGGACGAGCACAGTCCTAGAGCCAAGGTTTTTTTTTTTTTTTTTTTTTTTTTTTTCCAATAAAATCCTGCAGCCCCTGGAGTCATAGGCTCCCTTGCAGGCTGTATGTATGATGTATGCTGCTGGGCAGGCAGCTGCAGTCATTGCAATCTTTGGGAAACCTCAACAAGCTCGTGCCCATGGGCCAGGAGCCATCCCCGGTCACCCTACTGCTATTTGGAGGCAACAGATTTTCCAGGTGCTTCAGGTTTTCTTTCCAATCCACGCATAGTCTGGGGTCAACGATGCACAAGGTGGATCTGAAAGCCAAAGAGTTTYTCTGCTGTCTAATAGAGCCTATTTCTGTTGGGATGTCCCCACTTGTGACAAGGGAAGCAACGGGACAGCGTGTCTCTTTAGGCAGCTTTGAAGATCTCAGCCAGAGGCTGGAGGGTGTTGGGGTTTCAGGGCTTGCTGAGTAACTATTACACAATCTGTCACTGCTTTCAGTCTTACTGATGTAAGGCTCTTCAAATAAACACTGCATGGTTAGCTCTAAGGTCAGCTCTACTGCCTCCATCTTCTGGTCCCAGCGAGCGCTACTGAATTTCCCATCAGAAAGCTACTGGTATTTGAGTAAAGACTCTGTTCAGGCCAGTCAATGAGTAGAATTTGTAACRCTAAACTTGTCTTGACAGAGAACGTAGGAAGCAGAGTTTTGCCATCTCATTAGTTTTCTGTGATGATTTAACTAACTCAGGAGTCTCACTAAAAAAAGACTGTGGGTCCTGCTGCTGTAATGAAGAAGCAGTAACCCTTTGAGCTCCAGCACTGTGTGGCTGGGGCTGTGTCCAAAAGCACGTGAGAAAGTTGAGGGTTATTTTCAGTTAAAAACCTGCAAAGTCCCTTCTTAAAAAGTTATCTGAAACTGCCAAAGGGAAAAAGCTGTCACTCTAGACAGAAGCTTAGCCAGGTTTAGTTCAGAAAGATTCTTCCTTTCTACCGGGGAAGAGTTTTCCAGAGGATTTGCTAGCAGACGGTAACAGGAACAGTTAATGCCAATCCATCGATTGCCCTTTTCTCTCTTCTCCATTTTGCTTTCATTGCATCCAGCTGAGTTTGAAGCAAGAGAGAGA
>NW_020455631.1:356001-357857 GCF_003342845.1 Nothoprocta perdicaria
GAAAAAGAAAAAGAAAAAGAAAAAGAAAAAGAAAAAGAAAAAGAAAAAGAAAAAGAAAAAGAAAAAGAAAAAGAAAAAGAAAAAGAAAAAGAAAAGGAAAAAGAAAAGGAAAAAGAAAAGGAAAAAGAGAAAAAGAAAGAAAAAGACCCATCAGGCTGCTCTTTTAGGCTTTTCTGTGGCTATGAGACCATCTCTGCCCACACAGCTTCAATGATGCCAAATATTTGACACTGCTGGGACTGAGAATGAGCAGAAGAATGAAAGTTTCTCTTTCCCGATGTCAGTTGTTGCTAGTGTTAGCGAACCAGGACCAACCTACGTCTCTAGCACAAAGCTCAGCATATAAAACGCTCAGCCTGCCAGCTCTGTGGAGAAGGGGCATCAGAGCAACTGGAGGCTCACGATCTGCAGAGCTGACACCAGTGATTACCCAAACTGAGCATTACTTGTGAGCTCCACATTTCCCTGGAGATTTCAGACAACCAAGGTCACATCATCATGGGGTTGGAGAGAGCAGAGCACAAGCAACTTGCATCTGGAGGGTGATGGGCAGAGCTGGAGTTGTTTAGTCTGGGAAGAGATAACGAAGCAGAGTGAGGAGCAAGCGAAGACTGGAACTTGATGCTACATGACAGAAAATATGGTGAACGATTTCATGCGAACTGCTGGCCTCAAATAAACTACTGTACGTGCACAAAGATTGGGAGCAGCCTGCTATACCCAAGATGTGTTTTCCCCATCAGGAGGCTTTGCAGATGAGGGCTGTTTGCAGGAGGAATTTTTGATTGCCTGCTCTCTGAAGGCCTTCAAAGGGCATTTGGGCACTTGGAAGTGCCACTCAGAGGTGAAGTGATCATTTCTCTGTCCAGCACTACATATTCACCATTAGGCAAGGCATAGCAGCCTAGTTATTAGGCAAATTCAGGTACGGAAAGCCAAAGAACAATCTTTGGTCTCAGTCTCCTATGCAAATCCAACGATTTGAAGGAAAAAGAGCTACACTCTTTTTCTTTTACTTTGAACTCCCCCAGCAAAAATTTTGCTGTTATAGGACTAGCAGAAGTGCAGCACTGTCTCTGTGAATTATTATTATATGTTGAAGGGAAAAAAAAAAGGTAATTATTATGTGTTAAAGTGTACCTAAATTAGAGGAAAGGGCAGGATCAAAGTGCAGGGAAAAGAGTAACTTAGAAACTTCAAAAAGGGAGGAAAAAAAGATCTAGAGCTATGTAAAATATAATGCAACTGCAGTCTGGCCCTCTGGTGCTAATTCTCTGGTGTCTTGTTGCTACAAAGCTACAAATCCCTCCCCACCCCCTGAAAAAAAAAAAACAAACCAAAACACCTAGACTTCAGTAATTGCAAATCTGGAAGGAATTTAGTGAGATGAAATAAGCTTMAAATCCAGGAAACTGGTACTCTCCAGGCAGGGCTTTGCCAAGTGAACTCTGCTGCTGCAGCTCATCAGAGCCATTGGGGGTTGATATGTCCCAGTTGGGTTGCTTCTATAATTAATGTAGATGAGTAATTACTACTTAAACATGTCGTTTTATACGTAGGCTGCCAAAGAACATAATCTTTCCTGCATCCATCTGCCCTGCACCTGCCCTCTGTAGTGCTAAGGAAACCTGCATCTCCCCATGCACGGATGACTAGAATGAGGCTCTTACAAGGCTGGCAAGGCCTTAAATTTCATCTCATAAACAGTTTTGCTGGCATTCGATTTATAGCTTCATGTATTGCATCTATACGTGCCAATGATAAATCCCAATACAGAGCTTTATATTGTAAATCTTATGCTTGAACATCTGGGCAATCCGAGGCAACAAAGAGCCCATGTGACGTGTTTCCTTTTT
>NW_020455631.1:357868-379289 GCF_003342845.1 Nothoprocta perdicaria
TTTTTTTTTTTTTTTTTTTTTTGTCAAATTCTGCAGTTGAATGGGATGTGGTTGCCACGGTTTGCTCCTGCCTTGGAAAACAGCACTCCTTCTCACTGCATCCAATTAGTGGATGTTTATTTTGAGAATTCCTATTTCAGAGCCTGGTACTGTGGGGAGCAACCCGCCAAGCATATTGCAATGAGATGCACATGCTTCTTGCTGCTGCTGTTTGGGTGCCTGCACCAGTGCAAGCTTAGATTTGCTCACATCCACTTGGTGCATCTGAAAAACACATGCACCATAGCCAGTCCCATGGCCCATATATTTAACTGCGCTGCAGTTGCCTCCTGGTTTAAAAATTAAAATTAGAATTGGATGATACCTAACCTGTGTTTCCATAGAGATATTGGTGAGCCTTTTTAATATCCAAGGCTAAAATGAGAGCTTTGTTGTCAGTCTGGACAAAGTTAAGGTCTCTTGGAGAGGTATTAATGCAATGGGCCTCTGGGGAGGATCTCTATCATTTGTGAAATTACTATTCCTGTTTGACAGGGGAATTTGTGGCCAGATTCCTTCACAGGATCATGGACTAGGTCGTATCAGAGGCTGTAAATTCTTCTCTTAGGAAAGATTTCTGTGTCCATGGTAGGAGTAGAAGTCACCATGCAGAGCAAAAGCATTTGCTGGGGTCTGGCCAGGCCAAAGGCACCTTCTGGGGTGACCTTACCTTTGTCTGGTGGCTTGTGAATCGTAATTGCTAAAATCGCAATTGCTAGAATTGCARTTGTTAAAATTATGCCTTTTCCTCTGGCTGCCTCAGAAAGATGAGATGAATCCTGTAGATTTTACAAAACGTGCCCTTTTCAAACATCCCTTTTTTTGCAGGCCATCAGTTACCGCAGGCTAAAGTTCATCTCATTTTTGTCTCGGTCCAGCACTCATAATTCTTTGAAGACTTCAGCTACCTTGTAATTCTAGGGGATTCCTCATACCTATTCCTAGATGCCAGACACGAGGGCAAGTACATCAGGCAGCTATAGGCCCTGTGCCACATGCAACGAGCAGTGGTTTGGGGGTTTTCATGAGGTCTTGAGCTCCTCAAGGGGATGCTACCCTGCTTTCCACAATATTTTAGAGCGACAAGGGTGAAGATATGGTAGATTCCCCAGCACTTGCTGTCTCTGGCTTGGTCAAGGATGTCTTTGTAAAAGCATAGGCTGAGGCAGCCCTGAGACTTGCTATTGATTTAGGAAACACTAGGAGAAGTTCCACGGCTCCTGCGAGCCCGGATGCTTGTCTGCTTCACCTGCAAGGTGCAATACCTCCGCAGGGCCTTTCCACTGCTCCACCATTTTATCACAGAAGGGTTTCAATGTCCCCTTTGTTCTCTCTCACAGAGAAAGGCGCAATGCAGGACCCTGCCAGACCTGCCTTGCCATGCCGGAGATTGGGAACGCCGAGCTCAGCTACAGCGGAACTTCCTGGGAAAGGATCTGCCCGGTCCATCACTGTCCTATTCCTGCCTCCCCCCGGCTGGGGGGGGACCACTTGCCTTCCTCCAGCCACACGCTGGGACCCATTTCCACACAGTCCAACGGGCAGGTGCCCTCCAGCTCACAGGACTCGCAGCAGCCTCATACTTATTTCCCCTGCAGCCAGCAGGAGCCTGAAGGCGGCCGGGGGCTGCCCCCACTCCCGGGGCACGGCGAGAGGCCCGTGCTCTGTTCCCACTGTTCCAGCGGCGAGCCCACGCCAGCTTCCCACCACGACGTCGCAGAAACGCCCTGGAAACACTGGTCCCCCGGCCCGCGACCCTGCCGGCCTGTGCAGCGCCATGTCGTAACGGTGAGGTAAGGGGCACCCGCAGAGTGTTGCAGGGCTTGTGGAGAGCCCCTCCCAGGCTTTGCTGTGGGGTGAGGAGGGTCTGMTGGGGTAAGCACCATTGCTCTGTAGCCTCTGTAGCTGGGTGAGCAGCTGATCCAAAGAGCCCCAAGCTCCTTGGGAAGAGAGGAGAGAAAGGCCGATCATTCAGCTGCTCTTAGGTTATACAGCTCACAGATGATTAAGGGACTGGGGCATCTCTCGCACAAGGAAAGACTGAGTGAGTTGGGCCTGTTTTCCCTGGAGAAGGGAAGGTTGAGAGGGGATCTTACCAACATGTACAAATATCTGAGRGGAGAATGTAGGGAGGAAGGGACCAAACTTCTCAGCAGTGGCCAGTGATAGGACAAGGGGCAATGGGTATAAGTTGCAACACAGGAAGCGCCATCTCCATATGAGGAAKAACTTCTTCACTGTGAGGGTGACAGAGSCCCCTGGAACAGGCTGTGGAGTCTCCTTCCCTGGAGGTCTTCCAAACCCGCCTGGATGCCACCCTGTGCCCTGTGCTCTRGGTGCMCCTGCTGGAGCAGGACGGTTGGACTAGATGATCTCCAGRGGTCCCTTCCAACCTTCACAGAATGGTTATTCTGTGATTCTGTGCCAATCTCCTCAGGCAGCACTGAGTCCATGAACCCATGCAAAGTGCAGCCGTGCCTGTCCCGTGTCTCCTCCAGCTCTGTAGCATCCGCAGCAGCCTGAAATGCCTCCCCTGCCCCTTCCAGCCTCAACCATCCTAGCTTCTTGTGCCCTCTGGAGTCCACTGCTGGCAATAAAGACCATGATTTCTTTGCTGGCACAACAGAAGGCACCAAGTAAAGTCCAATAGAGGCAGTGTTGAACTCCCTGTCTTTGCACGGCAGTGCCGGTTAGATTATTCTCTCATTTCCTAATCATTAGCAGCAGATTTAATTGACTTCTGTTTGCAGTGTAGAGCAATTGCAGCCAGAGGACTGCGGTCTGGATCCTTTTTAGCTCATCGTCACCGCTGACAAAATGGTCAACTCCCTGCTCCGCAACAGTTGGTTTAGACAGCAAGCAGCTGGATTGCAAATCCCTGGCAGGATGTGCAGCCCTGGCAGGCAGCAAAGTGGTACCATGACCACAGCAAAGCCATACCATAATCACAGCAAAGCAGTATCATAATCAAAGCAAAATGGTATCATAATCATGCTCAGATATGTTTTTGAATCAGAGCAAATCTGCTTGAGGAGCCAGCAGGGAAGAATTAGCACCGAGGTAGCCGCAGAGAAACCTCCCTTTGATAATGCAGGGAGGGGTTTTCTTTACTCTCCTCTCTTCCAAACCCAGGGAGCAATGGTAGGATGGGAAAAAGGCAGCMTGACTTAGTGTCCTGTGGCATGCGCCACCAAAAGCACTTCTTCCAGCCAGTTTGAGCAGTTCCATTGCCCTTCTGCTCCTCTAGGCTGACGACTGCTGCCTTTGGAAGAGCCTAAGAAATAAGAGAGCTTTGCCGTTTTGGAAAGCCCTTGCTGAGCTTAGGAAGAAAGAATTACCTATAGGCCCTATTGGTKTCATTAATTGAGCTTGAGAAATATAGTAAGAATCATATTCTTGTCATGAAATGCATAGAGAAGCACTCAGAAAGCACTTAGAATGGATAGGGTTTTGTAAATGAGGGTTACAGCACCATTTCTATGGAATTATATTATGCCCATTTATGGGATATTTATTTAGAGGATATTTAAGGATGTGCCCTATCTTGAGGCAGCCTGGTCCATGCGGTGCCGGGCAGCAGCAACTCCCTTCATAGCAACCACTCGCCTGGCTGTTCGGGATTACCTTGCTCATTAGCAGCTCAGCACTTTGCCTCACAGAAAAATAATAAATGAGCCCGTCTTTTTCTTTTTCTGTCTGCAGACATGACAAGACTTTCAGGATGCCAAAAAGGTATGTTTAATGCTCCAAGCTTCCCGCCCTTCAACCCTGTGATCATTGCTCTGCTCTGTGAGGAAATGTGGCATATTATGGTGAGCAACCTCGCAGGCAGGCCAGGAATTGGAGGCTAGGTCAGAGCTCCCCACTCAGGGTTTGCTGTTTGYTTGAAAAAAATGGGCTTGCAAGATCAATTAACTGCCTTTAATGAGCAGCAACGCTGCCTGGATAGCTGGTCCCAGCAAGTGCCTGGCTCAAGTCCATACTGTGGTATTTTGTACCTTACTTGGCCAACCAGATGGGGAACAAGGGTGCCTAGAAGCTACCTACCAGGCAAACAAACAAACAAACAAAAGACAAAAACAAACCAAACAAACAAAAAATAAGCCTGGTCTAAAGTCATGCAGAGAGCCATTTGAAGGGCTTATGATTATTTTTAATTATGAAGAAATGTATTATTTGACTCAGTGAAGCTTAGAGTAAGAAGTGAAAGATTAGGCRAGCAGGAACATCCCACGACTGATGAGCCCTGGCATGGCTGCTCTGTGTAAGGGTCATAAATATTACACTTTCTCCACGAAGCTCAAACATTTCTCAACTGGTTTTGAATGAGGTGTTTCTCATCCTCCAGAACATCAGAAATACTTAGAAACCCACCCAGAACAGGAGTCTCTTCCAGGAACTTGTCTCTAAAGGGTGTTTTGGGGGAAGTGACACTGTCATCTGCAAGGCAAGACATTTGCAGATGCTTCTTTTTGGCACTTTGAGGCTGAGATCAGAGCTCAGCCCCTTGGTCCAGCAGTTGCAGAAGCTGCTTATTCACTGGGTGAATGGTGCTGACACTCAGTACAAATTAAATCCATGATTTCCACCCTTTCTTTGCTTTGCCAAAGCCTACCTGTTTCCCAGCAGTGAGGCAGGCTCCTATACAACGAGCAAATTCAGAGCAATGACAAGAGGTCTTCTTTACTCAATTATCTTTAGGRGATCTGTTGGACTGGACTATAGACTTCTCAGGGGGGTCCACAAGGTAAAAATCTGCAGGCCAATCTGCCAGGCAGCTGCTAGCTTTGATTGTACAGTGGCGAAGAAGAATGTAAAAAAGACAAAAAAAAAAGCAAGAGCTCTTTTTAAACAGAAACTTTTAAGTTAAATATTTAAAGCTTCCTCTTTTGCCTTTGGGACGCAGCAGCCTGGTTTTCATTATATCCGATTGAAAAAGCAGGAAAACACAGGCAAAACGTAATTACCCAGATTAATTAGAATTGCCTGCAAACACCCAGTCAGAGGCAGGATACGTCTGCTGATAGCTGCGCTTGAGCCTCTGATCTTCGCAGTAACTAACTGCCCAAAACAGAAAGCCCCAGTTCTTTTACTTGCCTTCTCTCACTCTCGGTCGGRGGGCAGGTTTTATGCTCACAGCGGGTGGGGATGGGTGGAATTTCCTTCTTTTTCCTCCCCTGTCGGCTGCAGCTACGCACAGATGCTCACCGAGTGGCCCATCACCATCATGGCGCTCTGCTCCGTGATGGCCGTGGTGTGCTCCATAGCYGGCCTCCTCGTCGGGGGGCTGCCTGATTTCTCCGAACCCCTCCTGGTGAGTCCCTACAGAGAGCAGGTGGGAAAGAACATACAGAAAACCTATGGGCCAACCAGTAATGTTGGTTTCATCCCATATAAAACCAGTGTATACTTCCTTGCTCCTCCACTGCTAGAGGCAGCAAGGCAGAACAGTAAAGCAAAGAGGCCATAAAAGCTGCTGGAAAAGCACCAGTTTGCCCTAAAATCTCTSTCTCACTTCCATAAGTGATTATTTGAAAGAAGAAGAGTCTTGCAAGAGCAAGGAGAGAGAAATGAAACCATTCTTGACCAAAAAGAGCAGGAAGACTTTTCTGTCAGCTCTGCGGTGTGCGACCGCTCTTCCCAGGAGAAATTCCTGGAAATTTGTGCCTCTCTCCAAGACGTAGTAATAATCCCATGCAGTTCCTGTATCTAGCAGGAAGATTAAGGAAATTGAAGCTAAGATGAAACATGAGCTGATAATCAACACTTTCTCCTTGGTTGCAGGGTTTTGAGCCACGGGACACTGACATCGGCAGAAAACTGATGGTGTGGAAGAATGTAGAGAGCCACACAGGCTACAAAAAGACCTTTTCCCTTTCTCCCTATACCGAGAAGAACAGGTACTTAGGTTGGGGTTGGAGAGTTCATGGGAAAAGTCAGCTGATTCCATGAGCAGAGATGTTTATGTGAATCAGAACTTAGGTCCTATCCTCATATGTGGCAACGGCTTCGGGGAGCTGTGGGTCTGGGAGCTGTGGGTGTGTTTGCAATGAGTCTCCGCTCCAGAAAAGAGGGATTCGGCTCTAAACCCTTGGCAACCTTCCCTTATTACCTATAAGAAAGTGCGTCCTATTATTATTTCACTAGTTACTTATAAGAAAGTGCTGAGGGAAGTCAATGCATCCTTACGTGAGCAGATGGTTTCACTCGTGGTCTCACTCCCTGTCCAGGAGAAGGGTCAAGCTGCTTTTCAGAAATGATCTCATTTGAGGACTGGCATCTTTCAAAGCTCCATGTGCTCTTCTTGCTGCAGTTGCTTTGTGGCCCCAGAGGCTGGTCAGGCGTGGAGCTCATTGCCAGGTGATGTATTTAGTTAATGAAATACTCTGAATTCTTGCTAGCTACGATGGCGTCGGCTTTAACAGAGGACAGAAGGCTAGCGCAGGTGAACAGGAAGCAAGGACACGGAGAATGGTGGAACCAGTCTACGGAGCAGATGGCTTCTTTTGCGGTCCTCCGGGTGAGTGGAATCCTGGTGGGCTATTAAATATCACACATCCAGTAGCTGGACAGCATGCAGAGTCACCCAGATGTTTCAAAACCTAAGGAAATGATCTGAAAATGCTCCAAGAAAGTAATGCATGTAAGATTTCATGACCACTAAAACACCTTTCGTGTAATCAGTTCTCAGCCCTTCAAAACAAMTTGGGAACCATCACGATATATTTTTAATAATATTGATGTCTATGTTTTTTATGGTATTTTTTTTTTTTGCTAAAAGTTGTGTTTAATTAAAAAAAAACAAAAAACAAAAAAAGCACAGTACTTATATTCAGTTCCTCGCTTTGTAACCAGAGCTGCAGAACCAGATGCCCCTGTCACCTGAACTTGTCACTGGAAGGACATTCATAGCAGGGAGAGCACATCYGGAACATGCCAACACTGCTGTTCTCCCCGTGCTCACAGATGGGTGAGGAGCAGGGGTCACATCGCACAAGGCAGATGCTACCACTCACTAAGAGCTWCTGACTTTGAGACCTGCTTCTCTTCAACACTCTACTACTACTCCAAACAGCTTGGCTGATTTAGCAGTATTACCTAATACATTTCTTTGCTTTTATTTTTTTCTCCCCCCCAGAAAAGAGCTATTCCCAGCTGGTATTTATGTCCACAACTGCTGGGAGCTTATGGAACTTGCAAGCTATTCAGTCCATGTGTCAAATTGAACAAGACAAGGTTAGTAATGTCAGGAAGAACATACACACACACACACTGTTTGTTTTCTGGCTGTCTTTACCTATAATCTCTAGCTGAAAAGAAACAAGCCCAAAATAATGCAAGCTATGGAATAGGTTTCAGCCTAGACTCCGTAGCATTTACACATACTTAGCAATACAGGAATGACTTCACCTGCCACTGAAATCCAGCTGAAAAGTGGCAGCTGCTGTTAAACAGGAATAAACTGACCCTGAGCAAAAGCCTGGTCCAAGAGGCAGAGACGCCCCTCAGACGTGGCTGAGCATCTGGAGCAGCAGGATGCAATTACTGAAATGAAGCTCTCATCTCAGAGGCTTCAGAAGCAGCTTCTGGGACAGGGAGAAAATAGCACGATGGCTCTACACAGTTACTGCAGAAGTGGTGTTAAGGATTTAATGYTTGGCAGTAGGAGGGTGGTCATGTCACTGCATATGGATCTGATGTCCTCCAAGAACAGYCCTGGAGTCAGGGAAAAAAAAATGTTGAGGAAGAAAGGATGCAGGAGGGGGAGAAAAGGAAGGAAAAACATCTCACTCCCTGTTCTCAGCTTGAGAATAACTGGGAAACGAAGGCTACTGCCATTACTAAGAGAAGAGCAACAGAGGGCAGAAGGATCCAAACTTCCAAACTAGGGATTACAAAATACACATGGACAAGGCTTAACATTTGCAAAAGGTTCTAGTGTGTAACCACAGCTGTAGTATTTGGGAGGATGAGAAACCATAGCTTGTAAATTTGCGGGGGGGAGAATATCACTGTAAGATGCAGGAATCACTAGAGGGGCTGCAAGGTGAAGTGCACCGAGAGGAAGGATCTAATGTGACACTTCCTTGGCTATTTTTCAGATACGCTCACACATTCATTTTAGAGACCTCTGTCAACGCACCGAGACCAATGAATGCTGCCCAAGCTGGTCTCTGGGGAACTATATTGCTGTCCTGTACAACAGGTCTTCTTGCTTGGAAATAACCCAAGGAGACATCTCCCACATGCTGGCCCTCCTTCGTTCCTGCGCTCCAGACTACCACAAAGGCATCCTCACCCCGTCCTGCATAGGGCCCGATCCTGTGAGACAGAAACACTCGCAGTGCGCCAAAGTCCCCGAAAAATGCACCCGATTCAATGCTATTTACCAGCTTCTCCACTTCTTGGTCGACAGAGACTTCCTTAGTCCCCAGACGATTGAGTACCAAGTGCCATCGCTCAAGTACAGCCTGCTGTTTTTGCCTACCAGGAAAGGCACCTCTATGATGGGAATCTACCTAGATAACCTTGAATCCTGGGATCTGTTTGACAATTACACATCCATTACTGGAATGGACCTGGGCCTTAAACAGAAACTATTCCAGCACTATCTTTTACTGGATACTAAGTATCCAGTCTTGGCAGTATTTGCCATTTTTCTAAGCATTTCTTTCTACTTGCGCTCAGTCTTTATCACATTTATGGTCCTGCTCGCTGTTGTCAGCTCTTTGACGATCTCCTACTTCTTGTACAAGGTGGCCTTCCGATTCACCTACTTCCCCTTCATAAACCTGACAGCGGTGGTGCTCCTCAGCAGCATCTGTGCCAATCATACATTTGTCTTTTTTGACCTCTGGAACCTCAGCAAGAGCCAGAGCCCTTCTGCTGGCCTTCCTCAGTGGGTGAGTCAAACCATGCACCATTTTGCCTACCTAACACTGGCATCCTGCTTCACAACCAGCGCTGCTTTCTATTCCAGCTACATCAGCAACATCACAGCCATCCGCTGCTTCGCCATCTACATGGGCACCTCTGTGCTAGTGAACTTGGTCTTCATGATGACTTGGCTTCCTTCTTCCGCTGTCCTCTACGAGCGCTACATAGCAACACACTGCATTTACAAACCTGAAGACTACTGGAACAAGGCCGGTCATAAGAGAGCTCTTCTCTCCCTTCATTACATCCTCAGGGGTCTCCAGAACACGTTGTGTGAAACCTCCAAGCTCTTATTCGAGAAGCTCCTGCCTTGTGGCGTCATAAAGTTTCGCTACATCTGGATCTGCTGGTTTGCAGCCTTAGCCATCGGCGGTGCCTACATTTCCTGCTCCAACCCTAAGCTCAAACTGCCCACGCTGGAGACGTCATCTCTTCAGGTGTTCAGGCTGAGCCATCCTTTCGAGAGGTACGATGCTGAGTACTGCCACCAATTCATGTTCGAGAGGCTAGAGCACGGGGAAGGACAGCGTATGCCTGTCACCATAGTGTGGGGCATTCTGCCCATTGACAACGGAGATCATTTCAATCCGAAAAGCAACGGCACCCTCGTGACAGATATCGCCTTCAGCATCCAAAATCCCGAGGCCCAGAAGTGGCTCCTTGAATTCTGCCATAAAGTGAAGAACAAAACTTTCTATTACCCCAGCACAGAGCAGAAATCTACTGTTTGCTTCATGGAGGAGTTCCTCAGGTGGATGGACAGCCGCCAGTGCTCCCAGAGAGACCACAACTTCAACCTTTGTTGCAACCAGTTCTCTTTCCCTTATGGAAGTGAAGTCTTCCTACACTGCATCAAAATGATGCTCCTGGAACAAGGCAGGGAAGGAGCTGAAACATATGATCTGGGTCTCAGGTTTGATGGAAAGGGCAATCTCGCTGCCTTAGTGCTGCAGTTTCAAACTATTTACCACTACACCTTTAATTACAGCCAAGCCAAACTCTTCTATGAGGAAATCAACCTCTGGCTGACAGAGGAGATGAAAACTGCCCCCATGGGGCTTCAAAACGGGTGGTTTACCAGTAAGCTAGAGCTATACAATCTCCAGCACAGTCTTAGCACAGAAACCACAGTGGTCATGGGGCTCTCCATAGCCATTTCCTTTGTAGTGCTGCTGCTCACCACTTGGAAYGTTCTCCTCAGCATTTTCTCTGTCACTGCTATCGCAGGCACCGTCCTGGTGACCGTAGGCCTCTTGGTCCTCTTGGAATGGCAGCTCAATGCAGTGGAATCACTCTTCATTTCAGCTGCAGTAGGTCTCTCTGTTGACTTCACCGTGAACTACTGCATCTCCTAYCACTTGTGCCCCCATTCCGACCGCCTGAGCCGAGTGGCCTTTTCCCTGAAGCAGATGAGCTGTGCCACAGCCATGGCAGCTTCTGCTCTGTTCTCCGCGGGTGTTATCATGTTGCCAGCCACTGTCCTGGCATACAGGAAGCTGGGGATATTCATAATGATGATCAAGTGTATCAGCTGTGGGTTTGCCAGCTTCTTCTTCCAGTCGCTGTGCTGCTTCTTTGGCCCAGAGAAGAACTGCGGGCAGATCCTTTGGCCTTGCGCCCACACCATGAAGGACTATTCTGATGACTCAGGGCCGAACGGGAACTTTGCCTGTGGGGGAAGTGAGAAGCCAAACAGGCTGCGTAAGGTGCAGGAATCCAACACGGCAAACGAGCAGTACGAGCTCCAACCCTTGTCTAGAAAGCTCAGCGACAGCTTTGACAACAGCACTTCCACGAGCAAGCTGTCCAACCGGCCATCGGTACTGTCCGAAGTCACCCAGCTTGAAGATAACCGATGCCCCAGAATGGGAACGCACCCTTCTCTTGAAAGACAAAATCTGCAGGAGACTCTTGGAGACCAGCAGGTTGGCCTGTGTCAGTGTCCTGCCTTGCAAACATCTTCTCCATACAAGCACAGCAGCTCAGGAGCAGAAATTCACAGGGAGATGCTATGCAGGGATTGTCAGTGCCGAAAGTATGGTTCAAAAGCTTGGGACGGGTCTGTGCTGGACCGTATACCACCAGCCAGTGTGAAGGATGACGGGCAGCTCAATAAAACACAGTGCTCTAGCGACACTGCCCAGCAGCAGTCAGATTATACCTCAGACCACAGTCATCTTCCTGCTGCTGATATCTACAAAATTCACCGATGCCTTTGTTCTCTTGGCAGCTCCTTTGACATGCTGAACATCTCCAGTGAGACGTCGATCAGTGATTTTGAGCAAGGCCTGAAACTTGCTGAATCAGCCAGTTCCTGCCCAGACGCCTTAGAGCTGTCAGATTCGTACAGCCAAGCAGAAAGGGGTTACTTGAATGGGAAGAGGGATACCCTGCGGCTGGAGCTGAGGGAGACTGTATTCGATGTCCCTCCAGCAGCCTCACAGCAAAATAGCTCTTCGTGGAAAAATCGGTTTGGATTAGGGAGTGAAGATCCCGTCGTGTTACCAAACAGTCAACCAGATATGCCTGATGTTTGGATCAAACGATCTAGTGCACAAAATGTCGGCTACAGCAGCTGAAATCCTGCAGGAAACAGGAGCAGGGGAATTCAGAATTTCGCCTGAACTGTAAATACGAAATCTTTCCTCCCGTCTTTCCCAGAGCTGAGACCACTCCTTAGTTTTTCAGACAGGCAAATGAATGGCTGTGTTTCACAGAACCAGCAAACCCGAAGCTAGCAAGTGGAGGATATAAGATAAATCTTAATGTAGTACAAGCTCCCTTATGACCTTCCAGTGTCCCCTTCCATATGCTCAGTCACACAGCGGAATTTATTGAGTACCTGTTGTCATTTCTTATGAGGTGTTTTGAGATTGTGTTCTCTGGTCAAACAAACATAGGAGAGAAATAAGSAGAGACGAGTCTCTCTAGATATTTAAAGACAGAGAGGCCATGTCAAAAGACGCACACACAAATATTAAAAATCTAGGTATGGAGGGACAGAGGTGTTCACAAAAAGAAAAGCTTTCTTTTTTTTTTTTTTCCCCCTACTGTTTTATATGAAATGCAGCTCCACGGATCTCTACAAACCACTTCAGATATTTTAAAGCAATTTATTTTTTTTCAGTTGGCATGGTCTCCTGCTGCTCACAGCAGCTAGAGAAGTCAGCCCAAATGCTATTTTCAGTAACAATTTCTATTTGTTTCACCAGGAGAAATGCCTCCTGGCACAGCCAGTGGTTTTCGATGCAAGCTTTGCCCTTGGAGGAATGAGGATCCTTGTCCCTTCATTGCCTTGGGCACTCTGTGGTGTTGTTTTTGTGGCTTGTTTCCAGTCAAGGTAATCCAGACAAACATGCAGTATTTTTAAAATTTACATTTCTGACAACTCTTGAATTTTACTTTTCTTCCTCTACCAGATACAATCAGGGGAGAAAAAAAAAATCACCACCCTTCCTTGCCTTTATTTTTTGAAATAGAAAAAAAAAAAAATCTCTCTACAAGGTACCGTAAAATAAATGCRTACGATAAACTTTCCTAACTCTGTGTGATAGTTCATTTGTGGCTCGTTTCCTTCCTCTCCCACACGTTCCTAACGCCTTTGGCGACATGACCGCGGCTGCAGAGACCAGCGGAACAGGAGGCCCTAAAGGCGCCCGCCCCGCTCCCCCTTAGGCGAAAGGCAACGGGCGCCTCACGCGCACCCCGCACCTCAACGGCCCCGCTGCCGCACTGCGCCTGCGCACGCCGCGACTGCGCATGCGCGGGGCCGGCGAGCCGTTAGGCGGCGGTTTGAATCCTAACGGCCGCGCGGGTGCGGTAGGTGCTTCATTTCGCTCTCTTCCCTTCTCTTCTTTTCCTGCCCCCCTGCGGTGGCAAGAAGGGGGACTCCGGTGTAGGTGAACTGATTTTATCCGCCGCGCGGAGCGTCTGCGTAGGCGGGAGGCCGTTGGAGCAGCGGTTTCGGGCCGGTGGCTGCTGAGGTGCGGCGCAGTATGGAGCGGGAGTCCTCCCGCATCCCCGTGTACGGCGCGCTCCACCGCGGCGGCCCCACAGGTGCGTGCGCGGCCTCGCTGTGCCCCGTGGGCCGGGCCCTCTCTTAGTGCCAGAGCGGAGGAGGGAGTGGTGGGAGCTGGAGGTAAACGGGTGCCTTTTGGGAAGCTCTAAGGCTGCCTTGGCCTGTAGTGGCTTCTGGAGGGCCTCCTTAAAGGCCTGTGTGTAGCTCTACTATGAGCTGCATATAAATATGTCACTTGAGAAAGTCTTAGCTCACTAAGCAGAAAAAAAAAGGAGTTTCCCAAAAAACACTACACAAACAAAGCTTTATGTACTCAAATAGCTCTGCTTCATGGCTGAATTACCTCCACACAGASAGCTTGCTCTACCGCAGCTCCACCAGTTCCTTTAGAAGTGTATATCTCTACAGTAGACTGAAATACAAAGCTCTCTTACACAGAAGGCTTCAAGTGGGCTGCATGTGTTTTACTTCTAGTGCTGGATAACTCTGCTTGGGATGCTGGGGCTTGCTGTTTGCCTGATGCCGAGACTTTCTTTGCTATCACACCTGCACTATAGCCAATAACTATGTTTTAACCTGTTGCTTATTCTGAACCATGAGTAGAATTTGAAGGCTGCCCTTAGTTGTTGCTTTATCAGYTCTAACCCTATAGGATGATTTTTATTGAATTGAAAACTTAATATATCCAGAAGTTCTGCATGTTATGGTGATCTTCTACAGGTGTTTTCATTGATGCCTTTCTCTTGCAGAAATACAAATGGTGTTTCCTTCGAAGAAACAATGTGTCAGCAAAACAGCTGAGCTGGAGTTCAGCAAGGATCCCAATTTTAACTTTAGCTCAAATATTCCAGGAGATGGTGTCTTCAAAGCTACAAACCAAGGGTAACTGAAAGGAAAGGAGTGGTGAATTTATTATTTGATAAGTGTCCTGAAAGTGACTGGGGGGGGAGGGGGCGGTTCTTGTTTTTTTTTTTTTTTGTCAGTCAAACCAACTTGGTAAGATGTAAATATGCAGTGGCTTTATGCTTTAAGTGGTGATTGTATTCTACTTGTCTTTTAAGGTTTCCTAAGTCTGCCAAGAAAACAGAACTTGTTTCAAAAAAGACAGCTGCAAGAGGGTATGTAGCTCAAATAGCTATTAGTTGCTCTTGTGTAATGACGTTCTATCTCAGTTCTGATGAGCTCTCGCTCACATACATCCACTTCTGCAAAATACGCTGCTGCTTCAGAGGAGGGCATTTGATGAAAGCAAAAGAACAGATGTGTAACACTGGTATTTCTGCCCCTAAGTCTATGATGTTTGACTCTACAGACCTCTAAACAGATATAAGTTGGAGGCAGAGCTGAAGACCAAGAATCAGCTGTTAGAAACAGCCAAACAGCAACTGCACTCCCGACTAGCAGGTGCACAGGTAAGGAGAAAAGCATTAGCTGAACAGTTCTTATATTCTGCTCTCTATAGGGTCAGATCAAAGGATTGGGTTGCTCATTATCTTGTCTCCATCAGAAACAGTAAAGTGTAAGAGTAGGTAGAAATACAGATGTATTTAGCTAGATGATGGATTACTAAATAGGAACTGGTGCCCCAGTTCACTCATACCTGCACAGGTCTCTTACAATATAATTGTGAGCCTGAAACGCTGAGCCTCGATGCTGGTAGATGCTCCCTCATTGCATTGTGAGGAAGTGTAAATAATCTCTCGGTAATCACCACTCAAGATCTATTAATTCTTTTCTTTCAGTCTTTCTCCTCCCTGTATAGCAGATAAGCCATTCAATTCCCTAGATGATCCTTGTCCCCTTTGCCACACACCTCCTAGTTCTGTTACCCCATCACAAAAATGGTGTGGAACTGCACTGAAGATGAGAGTTCTGCAGCAATATATATATATATCTATATACACACCTATGTTGTAGCAAAAAAAAAAAGAGCTGACTTGTTCACAGCTGTGCACTAGAAATGTGAGGGATGCTCACATTCTTTTCTGAATATTACTAATCCACTTAAAATATAGTGTGTGTAGGGTTATGCTTCTTCCATTTGCTGCTGTGCCGTTTTGTCTTTTAGCATAGTCTGTAGCAGGTTTTACCAAACTAAGATTATACCATCCTGCAAGGTATTTTGTTATTCACCACCTCCTACAGGTCAATTTAGGACAGCACAAATTCTGTTGCATGTGAAAGACCTTGCTGGTAACCTTTCATTGTAAAGGCTTGCTTTATTTTCTAGTTCTCAGCCAGTTACAAATTTGAGAGATAATCTTTCCTTTTATCTCATAGCTTAATTTCTTTAAGAGCTTTTGAGACCTCCTATAGAATGCACAGAAAGCTTCTGATACTATCAGCTGCATCACCCTAATCCACATGCTTGCTGATTCTCTCTAAGAGTTGCAGTAGACTTAAGAGGTTGATCAGTTTATCAGATTGCCTAGTAATATCTGAGTTGTGTAGAGAATAATGGTGTAGCTCACAGACTCCAGAGACTCTACGTTCTGTGCATGACACTCAAGAAATGTTTGCCTGTGTGTGTAGAGCCTGGGAATAGACATGGTAGACTTGCCTAAAAGGGAGTTATCTTCAGGATCTTTTTTTTTTAAGCACTGCTGTGACTTCTGTATGTGATAAATGTATTAATCCAGTCAAGGAGGTTGAGTGAGCATCTGAAACAGATTAATCTGCAGGGGTGATAAAGTTAGAAGAGCAGGACCTGGTTCTTCGTGCTTGAGGAACACCTGCTAAACCATTAGCAACACAGTCGGTGTTATTGACTGTCGGGGAAACTCTCCTTGGAAACTTGCTTCACTTCTGCCCTGTGTTAATAACAGGGCACCATAAAGGAGCTAAGGGAGGAGAATGAAGGCCTAGTACAAGAAGTTGAGAAGCTCAGGAAGTTTCAGGAGACCTGCATGGTGATTTTGGAAAGCAGAAACATTGATCCGGGTAAGGATTTTGCATTTTCATACTAAATAAGATACTGGTACTTATTCCACAGAACATCCTTGTATTTCCAATTGCAACTATGTTCATTAATCTCAAAATCAGTTACAGGCAGCAACATTTTGGAGGAGGAAGAAAAGACAAAGGAATGTCGGAAGCAGACAACGGTAAGAAAGTATAGAAATGATGATATGGGCTTTGTTAGCAAGAAGTCTCTGTGCTACTGTTTTTTACTGCCGCTGTTGTAGAAATAATTGCTGCGATTCACAATTATCTGTGTCACACTAAACTATCTTCCTCTGGCTTTTCAGCTGTTAACTGAGCAACTCATAGCAGAATTGAGGCTATTTAACCAAGCAGCTGTGAAAGAAAAGGAATTGCTTCAGGTAAGGCCATAACTTTAACTCACAGTCAGCCACATAATGAGCATCCGAGTGAAATTTTTGAAGCTTATTTTGTACCTCCCTATGATGGCCTACTGGTCAAAAAAAATAAGACAGTGAAGGCCTGCAGCATTATTTGTATTTCCTTATTTATAAGTTCATAATAAGGAAAATGTAGATGTTAGTTTAAACAACATAGAATATAGGAACTGCTTTAGAAATAGTAATGACGAATAACTTCCAGATAAGATGGAATCTCTTATTACTAAATCCCTTAAGCTGGAGCCGAGATCAGCTCCTCTGACAGGCCTTCCCGAGCCTGTACTGCCGATGGTTGTAAATGCCACTGGAAGCATGCTGCTATATTATGGAATATTTCGGAGCTAAGTGGAGTTTTTTTGAGCTTAGCTACGTGACTCAGTGCTCTGGTGTGAGTGAACTTCTACGTGTGCTGACTTTTCCGTACAGACAGCAATGGCTCAGTGGAAATCTGCCGAAGAAGAGCGACGCGAGTCCCTAGAGAAGCACTCCTCCTTCCGAGCTGAACTGGAGCAGTGTTCAGCGATGCTCGATCAGGTGGAGCTGCTATTGGCCATGTGAGATGCAAGGACTGACTGCGAGGACTGACTGCGCTGCCTTCTTTAAATGTGTTTTTCCTTCTGGTTCAACTACTGTTCACAGTGTAAACCTCATCCTTAATTGGGCAGCCCAGAGCCCTGGGCAGGGTGGGACAGGGAGAGACTTGCCATGCTTCTTGCTACCTGCRAACGGGCTGGGGCCTGCGCTGCCTCCTGGCACGCGGAGCCTTGCGCGTTTCTCTCCGTTCCCGCTTGGCCCCCGTGAACGCACGAAACGCCCGGGGGGCGGGGCCGACGGGGCGTTTCGCGCGTGCGCGGGGCTGAGCAGCGCGTGCGCGGGACTCGCGAGCATGGCGGCGCTGGCGCGCGCGGGGCTACGCGCGGCGCGGCGGCGAAAGACGCTGGGACTGCCGCCGCTGCTGTCGCTGTCACCGCGGCGGCGCTGCGCGGGGCTCGCCGTGGACGACACCGTGAACGGGCTGAGCGACGAGCAGCGGCAGGTAGCGCGCACCGGGGCGGYGGCCCCGGGCAGGGGGCGTGGCGGGCGACGGCTGCTCATAGGCCGGCGCTCGGTCGGCGCGGCCAATCGCGCGGCGTGGCAGAGGGGGCGTGGCGCGGGAGGGGCGGTGTCTCCAAGGCCTTTCGCTAAGTGGCCTTGGCGGGTTAAGTGTTTCCTTAGGGCTGCTCCGAGCCGCACCGCCTGCATGTTACTGACGGTGCAGGGGTGCGGATGTGTGAGAGGGGTTCGTTCTTAGCGCTGTCATTTCCTTAGCCGTCTTCTGTTCATGTTGTGTTGTGACTCGGCCCTAAATAAACATGGTGTTTCCCTATAATTCTATATTCAGTAGGAATAAAAGGAGAAAATATTTCTCTGGTGTCCATCTCTTATAAAAAAGCTTGTGAGGGAGGGAAGGAACACACAGTTTATTTAATGATCCAAGTGTCATAGTCCTGCTTGAAGTGTTTGGGGTCCCTCTTTGAGTCCCTCCCTTGATCTGTAATGATTATAAGCTTTTATTTTTATTATAAGGTGTATTTTTGTCATTTTGTGCTCAACAACTTTGCTGATGTCAGCTTGTATTTGTGGAAGCATTAAAACTAATTAAAAAAAAAAAAAAAAAAAAAAACTGTCTCAGAAGAAACTTGCTTGGCAATTCTGGAATCCAAAACTGGTGTGGCTGTGGAAACTAAAATGCATTTTAACTTTTAAGTAAGTTCATCTTTCTGGTGTGAATTGAGAGAGACAGAGTGTCCTCCGATTTCATTTCCAGCAAGCAATCAAGCAGCTTGATTTCATTGTCCTCTTGTGCCTCTGGGTTTGGGATCCAGGAAGTCTGGCAAGGGAATGTTGGAAGTATTCCAGGGAAAAGAATGACAATGTGTTGATGGGATTTGACATCTGTTTTTCTCTTCCTCGTTTTTTTTTTTTTTTTTTTCCTCCAGCTTAGGCAGACCATGACAAAGTTCTGTCAGGAGCATTTGGCTCCAAAGGCCCAACAAATTGATCAGGAGAATGAATTCAAAGACATGCGGGTGAGTGTTTCCTGTGCGCATTCGAAATGTGCTTTGGGCTCTCCTTCCATCCAGAGAAGGAATCCTAGCCCATACATGACATCATGTGTGGGCTAGAATGTGATCATCAGCTTTTCAAACTTGAGAGCCATAAAGAAAACACTAATGGAATAAAAACAAGGAATCCAAAAGTCATCAAGCAGTAGCACTGCTTGCCTCAGGAGCTRTATCTCCTGCCCCCAACTGTAACGTTCCTTTGTCCATCTCTCCAAAGTCGTTGCCTCAGCTTTAGTTTATCTTGTGTCCCTTTTACTGGAAGAGTCATAAATCACCCAGAGATGGCGACTCTTCCCAACGTTTCCAGGAATTTGATCATGGATCACTCAGGTTATCTGCTCTGCCTGGCGATCACGGGCTAATTGGCCTAGACAGCTTTGCCAAAGCCCTGGGTGCAGGTGCTGGGACAGGGAAGTGACAGGTAAAGGACTGCATAAATGGCTGGGCTCACAAGACCCTAATTGCTCTTTAGCAAGAGGTAACATTATAAATGTGCATTTCTTAATGGTTTTAATTTGTTGTYCAGTCAATGATCTGTCCCTGCACAGTGAGATTTATCACTGTGAATTGTCTCACTGAAGTGAACAGSGTACTGCCCTGCAGTGTCACGAGTGTCCTGAAGTCCCGTAGGATGCCAGTCCAGAGGATGGAGCTGCTGCTGTGGGAGAAGTCTGTGTGTTTATGTCCRAGTTCTCACTGTGTCTAGGGAGCTCTCTGAGGAGGCTTCATGTCCTGCTGCCCTGACTGCAGCTCTGGACTAATAGCTTGTTCTCTATGGCTTATTCTCTGCTCCTAGGCATTTTGGAAGAAACTTGGGGAGCTGGGAGTTTTGGGGATCACAGCTCCTGGTAAGTCTGTTACCACTTTCTACACAAGTAGGAACCCCCTGTTGGGAACAGAGAGGGGAGATTTCAGACAAAATGC
Organism: Nothoprocta perdicaria; assembly: GCF_003342845.1. NCBI lineage: Eukaryota > Metazoa > Chordata > Aves > Tinamiformes > Tinamidae > Nothoprocta > Nothoprocta perdicaria. Next base: position 377,254 of record NW_020455631.1, read on the forward strand.
CCTGCAGATACAGATGAGAGGCCAAATGAGTATTGAAAGGCTGTACCTGTAAAACATTTGTGCTGGTGACCRCTAAGTGCTCCCAGATGACCTCTCTGATTAGCTTACAGTGTCCACATCCTTCTGCTTCAGTTCCTTTCTTACAATTAAAACCACTTACTGCTTGCCTATATAACTAGTCTTTGACTTCTGTATGCAATTCTGTGTGTTTGTGTATAGACAGGTAGGTGATAGTGTGTATATATTTCAAGGGGGTTCTAAGCCTCATCCAGGCTTTCCTAGCCTTCTCTTTTCTTACCTCCTCTCTTCATACTCTATCATATTTTAATCTTAGCAACTGTCAGTTTTAGACTTAGCTTGGAGTGTCTCACTGCATTCCCAGWTATGATAGTTATGCTGCCCTGTCTCATTTCACCCTGTGTGGAGTTCTGCATTCCTGCCACTGTTGGATGAGAGCAGTTTATTTAGGGGATCTTATCTATTCCAAACTCTGCAAGAGGGCAGCATTTTGAGTGATGGCCAGCTGTAAGTGTAGACAAATCCCTAGTGTCCCACATTTTCAGCAACTGGAGGATTTCTAATTTGTTTTTGGATGCTTATCATGACAAATGCTTGGACTTCACAAATCATGCTGCTCCTCCTTTGTCCCCTCACCTACTACAGGTTGCCACTGCTCTGTTTGACTACTGCAAATAGTACAAATTGACTCATTGCTATCATTCCATCGTGAATAATATCAAGTTTTTATTCATTTTTCCTAGCAAAATATGGTGGCTCTGCTATGGGGTATCTGGACCACGTGCTGGTGATGGAGGAAGTTTCACGTGCATCAGCAGCTGTCGGACTCAGTTATGGTGCCCACTCAAACCTTTGCATTAACCAGCTAGTGCGGAATGGCAACGAAGCACAGAAAGAGCAGTATTTACCCAAGGTATGTGACTAGAAGGGACGGTGAAATTAGATTTTTTTTTTAATTTTTCTATTTGGATACTGTGTGAAGAAACATGTGGCCTGTGAGGAAGAATATAAGGCATTTTGTGGCACTGGGGTTTAGGAGACGAAAAGYATGAGAAAGTTCCCTGGATTTTCCAGTTTGCTGTTGCTGATCAGGGTCTGGCACTGCATCCTTTTATCTCAGAGCAGGTTTGTATGCCCGTTAACTGTATGTGTTGAACTGGGCTGGGATGTAGCTTCTGCTGGTTCAGTGCCACCCTATTCCTCATAATGTTAGCAGGAAAGCGCTTGTGGAGGTGAGGTTCTTATGTGTGGCTCAGGTGAGAGTTATCAGTGTATCTATCACACATTTCTCCTGTGGTATGAAAAGACTCTCAGAAAAAGAGAGAGTTTTGCCTGGTGTCCAGTAGGTAGCAACAGAACAAGATACTGGAGAAGCTTCCAGCACAGCAAGCAGCAGATTTGTGTCTCTCTCCTGTACGGCTGCATGCAAGGATGAGTTTCTCTCTCGTAGCATTTTAAGAAGCAGCTGGTCTCAACGCTACATCCTGTAGGAAATATTATACTGACCCATTTGCCCTTCCCCAGATTAATACGATTGCTTTTGTCCTATTAATCTCTATTTACATAAGTATGTGCAGAAGGCAGAACTTGTTTGTCCTCTATCAGCTTTTTTTCAGGGTCAGTGCTTGGAGGCAACGTGGTCAAGTGGAAGGAGTAGTAACCAAGTTATTGGATTAAAATTAAACCACATTCAGAGGGTTTGGGTGTTTCCCCAAAGCATTCCTGTGCAATGTGGCACTGTGTAGCCTGGGGTGTCATAGCTGTTCCTTGGGTGTATTATAGTGTTCCCATTTGCTGGCTCTTGATATGAGATAGGCAACTGTGTTAGTTTTTACTTATCTTGGCTCTTAAGAGAGTCCGTAATGGTAAGTCAGAGACCTGCTGTTCTGCAGACACTGACTAGTTTTCAGCATGACACCAAGGCTTTTATTAAAATCCCCTGGTGGATGGAGTTGTTTGCCCATGCATGCCCATGCCTCTGGAAACCAGTTTCAATACTTAAGAGATAAGAAGGAGGA
>NW_020455631.1:379321-390274 GCF_003342845.1 Nothoprocta perdicaria
GGGGAAGAAAAAAAAGAGGCAAAGAGAAAAGGGCGGGATGAAAGGAGCAGAGAAGAGGAAGCAACAGCCAGAGCCTGGTATGAGCAGGCACAGAAGGAGGGTGCCCATCTGCTGTCCTAGCACGAGAATGGGGACTTAGGCTTTTGGTAGCTCAGACTCTGACATTGCTAAGCACTTTACAATCTCTTTTCACCCTCCTCATTGGTCTTTTGGGCTGAACCACTGCAGTTTATTTAAAAGGGCAGTTGTAAAGTGCAGCATAAGCAGTTTGGGAGAGGCATATGGCTGCCTGTACGGTTCTTTTAACAACTTCCTGGAGATGGATGAGTACAGGTCTGCTTTTAAAACCCTGAGACACAAGCTGAGTCATCCAGCTCATCCCACTGCGATTTGGATCTGTTCCCTTAGCACAGCAGCACGTGGGAGCATTCTGGGAACAAGGTATAGTCCTCATGTGAAGGTCAAGTTGAACAACTAATAGTGAGAATCAGTGCAGAAAGACAGGCTGAAGAGGAAATGGAAATGTAACAGTGCTATTTTCTTGCCTTTTTTTACATTTGCCTTTCCTTCCAGCTAATCAGTGGGGAGCACATTGGAGCACTAGCAATGAGTGAGCCCAATTCTGGATCTGATGTTGTCTCCATGAGGCTGAAGGCAGATAAAAAAGGTAAATGGTGTCATATGCTACCTGATAGGTCACACCAGTGTTTCTCCTGGCCAGCATAAATGTCTCTTCTAAATTTATATTAACCCTCCCAGTACTCTGAACACTGTTCAGTCTTGGGTACGTTGGAGTTGTGTTTCCAAGCTTCTGCTTGTCCTGTATCCCAGAAACGTCCTAGCAAGATGGTGAAGCCATGGGCTGGAGGGTTGGATGCACTGAAGYGGACATCCTTTTGGTCTCTCACTTATGCTGTTTGTGAAGTCCCAAAGAGCATCCTTGGAAGCCTGCTCTGAAGCAGCTTGGGTGAAAGTATAGATGGTGGTGTGTTGTGAGCTAACCAATTGTCTGCCTCCTTTCTTCTAGGTGACTATTTTGTTTTGAACGGGAACAAATTTTGGATCACCAATGGACCAGATGCAGAYGTGCTCATTGTTTATGCTAAAACTGACCTTAATGCTGTCCCAGCCTCCCGAGGTATAACTGCATTCATTGTGGAAAAGGTAGGTTTAAGTCGGTGTGTAATAGACCTTTATTTTATTTTACTCTCCTGGGACTGTTTMACCCTCGCTCAAAGGCAAGCTACCCTCTGCCATGCTGAGATTAGTCGCCTGTCCCAGTGAGGCAGCCTGTTGCACTGGGAGCTTTGGGATTTTGGCATCTATGCACATAACTGACCTTTTGCTCTAGAAATATAGAGAAAATGCTATTCCCAAAAGTTGTCAGGGGGTACTGGAGGCGAGGCCTTGTGGATCTGCCGTGCTACCCAGTTATCTATTCTTGTGGTTATATAAATAGCAGGGGGCTGTGATAGAAGAAATGATACTGCAAAGGCGAAAAACTGGTGAAAACCTTGTGGTGGCCTTACCCACCTAGGAGCTAGAGCTGTTCAGTCACTGGCCAAAGCTTCTTATCCATACTCCAGAACTGGAGTGCCAGTGCTGGCAACTGCCTAGATCATTTTTTATTCACTCTATATGTACTAGATTATTTATACACTCTTTATCTGTTAGAAAATGGATTCACTTGCCAAGTTAGTGTGGTGCCTCAAGCTGTGCATGTTTCCCTACTTGTTTGCTTTTTTTCCACTTGCACTTTGTTCCAGGGCAGGTGGTTCCTTTTGACTCCCTTTCTGGTACACCATGTGTGTCTGTGTAGTCAGGGAAGTTCTTATAAGACTGTAATGATTTTATATAGTCTTTCAGAATGGAAAAGTTTGAAGTCACTTTTTTCCTGTTTCTTTCTTTCTTTCTTTCTTTCTTTCTTTCTTTCTTTCTTTCTTTCTTTCTTTCTTTCTTTCTTTCTTTCTTTCTTTTTTTTTTTTTTTTTATTTGCAGGGAATGCCAGGTTTCAGCACAGCCCAGAAGCTTGACAAGTTGGGCATGAGGGGGTCTAATACTTGTGAACTGATCTTTGAAGACTGCAAGATCCCAGGCAAGTTGTGCTCAAGTTAACAGCCATGTGCATGTCATGGGTCTCGCTTCTTGGTCAGGCAGGCCGGATCACCACCTACGTGCATGTTCAGACTGATCTAGAGGCCTTTCCAGAGAGTGATCTGCTCCTTAGCAGCTGCACAGGAGAGCTGTTTTGTTGCCTTTAGAGCTCTCTGTCTGGTATATGAAGAGTCTATTAGCCCTGACTCTAAAATCAGATGCCTGTCAGACTTCTGGTTGGCCTATAATATTTTCAAATTCTCCTGAGATTAAGGCCTGAGACAGGACAACACATTCGCCCATACTTAGAACAGCAGGATAGTGGATGCACTTGACAAGGGGGCAATGCTAATGGCTGATTTTGTAGATGGAAAACTCTCAAAGCCCCTATGTAGCAAAAAAAGATGATCCCATATCTGAATTTCTGAAAATGGTGATTGTGAAATCTGCAGACCGGCTCTGCTGCTTCCCCCGTTCTAACAGAGGCCTCATTGCAGCATGCAGGAGAGGTTCAGCTTCAGTCTAGCACTTCTAACTGTACTGGGTTCCTCCACCCTGAAAGAAGAAGGGCTGGTGCCTGAGTCTTCAGATCATCTCCTGGGTAATCACTCGTACAGAACAGCCAGTTTTTGTGCTAACAGGGTTTCCATCCTATGATAACTCACAGAAGGGCATCAAGGCAGTGTTGAAAGTTAACGTGCTTTGCCCTCTAGCCATTAATGCAGCATCTCATCTTCTAGCTGAGGCTGAACCAGTCTAGTGCCTCTTCATAGCTCTGCAGGCTCTTGTTGGTCAAAACGTCCTCTAGCACAACTAGCTTTTTGTCAGACAGCAGGGTTTCATCCTCCTTCCTCTTGCTGGTTCCCATATGACACTGACAGTCCCACAGAGCCTGCATTTCTCCATACAAGCCATCAACATGCTTGTCAATAAGCAGGAAATACAGCAGCCCTTGAGCTTCAGATTGCTTGTGATCRAAGCCTGAAGCAGGGCTGTTTTCCCCTTCCTTTTTCATGGGAATAGTACTTGTCTTTTAAACAAGTATTTGCATTCATATTTGTATGTATTTGTAATGACTGCAGTGTGCTCAGCCCCCTTCACAACAAGGGGAATGTCAGCTTGTGTGTTTTCCATCTGTGAAGGTTTATCACCCCTACCAGTGATAAGTGGGGAGTTTTGACTGGTTGCCTGTAACTTTTGGCCTCTGTAACAAGCATGGCCAGAGAGGTTACCTGAGTGAGTCCAACCAGGATTCATTCATTTCAAATACACAATGTCCTAGGGCAAGGACTTCTGGTCACTCTGTGTTTGAAGTAGATAGAAGCTAATGGGCTAGAGAAGAGGACTGTCACTTTGTCCTCCTAGGCAATTAAGTTTCCTATTCTTCTTGATGCAAATGTTAAGCCTGGAAGATCCCTGGAGGGCATCTTCAGAAGACAGGGCAATAGAATAGCAGTGGCTGTGACTGCAAGTCTTAACCCTCTACTGTCCTTTGTCTGGAATGGAAGGTATTTCAGGAGGAGAAGGAATATGTGCCAAAACTCAGAACCCATCCTGCTCTTCCTGAATGCTCATGTCTCAAGCTAGAGAAGAAGGCAAAAGTGACTGACAGTTTGAGTTGAGAAGCAGCTGTGTGAGGGCCTACGTCTTCCGGGTAGAGGGTTGAGTTTTACACATAGATAAGTTGCTTTCCTTTGATTGCAGCCAAAAACATCTTGGGGCAGCTGAGCAAAGGAGTCTACGTTCTGATGAGCGGCTTGGACCTGGAGAGGCTTGTGCTGTCTGGTGGGCCGCTGGGGTAAGGTTGATCTTCCAGCTTCCCTAGATTTTGAAGGCCAGGAGAACCCCTCGTGGTCACTGAGTGTGGTGGGTCCCAAGCTGGGGTTGTACCTCTCAGAAGGATCTCTCSGATGAAGGACCGAGTTGCTGGGCAGGTGTGGAGAGCCAAGCAGAGCTGCGAGGAGGTGGCTGGGTCACAGTTGTGCCAGAGGAGATGAGTAGAAGAAGAGGCAGGAGCAGGGAGGTCCCGTGGTTGCAGGGAGTTGCTCATTTGTGTTGCAGCTACCCACAGTTGTGGTCAACTCCGAGGGCACGCCCAGCATCTTCCTTTTCCTTTACCTCTCCTCACCTCCCTCCTTGTCACTTGCACTGTTTTGCTCGCCTTAAGAGCTTCTATATGGAACGTAAACTGAGTGACAAGGGGTAGAGGACATGGTGCCAAAAGGAAAAGTTGAGCATTCCTGCCCTGCAGTGTAACATAGTCTAAAACATTATGCAAGCTTTCATGAGGAAGGACCACTGGGTTAAGCAAAAGGATTGCTCTTCTTAGCCAGTCCTTTTAAGCTCTCTAGTAGCACGTTTTAACTTGCTGTCCTGTTGTCGTCCCAGGTTGTATCTCTATATTAATCATTGCGTGGAGAGACTTATATTCCAGTAAAGCAGGAGAAGAATTCTCATGATTATTCTCATCTGAACATTTTTAATAGTATTAGCTAGTACTACTTTAGCTAGGACAGTTTGACCAAATTCAGTTGTCAGAGAGCTCTTCAACCCTCCAGTTCAGTCCGCAGACCTTACCACAAGAAGTGTCCCAAATAAGCAGGATGTAGAGCATAAGGCAGAAAACTGGGACCTTTACATTTTATTTTTAGCACTGTTTGAGCATAGCTATAGGAAGGTAGTAGCATCCTTCTCTAGGTGCCAGAGAACCTTCTTGTGTTAGACTGTGCTTCCAAGATTAAATTWTTGCTTCTCTGTTAATTAATTGCCCTGTTTTCTTCATCCTCCTTTGCCCTTCCTGCATATCTGTGGTTTTCCTAGGCTCATGCAAGCTGTTCTTGATCATGCATTTCCATACCTCCATGCAAGAGAAGCRTTTGGACAGAAAATTGGCCACTTCCAGGTGAGACAGAAAAGCAATGGCAAATAATGTCTGGTTTTCTTTCTTAAAGAAGCAAAATACTCTGAGAAAACAAGTTGTTCTATCATGGGAGAGCTGGGGAAAGCTGCTAGCTGGAGTTTCTGCTGGGACTGTAGTGATGTGCTGAGGAGCTGACAGCATCCCCATGAGCCTGTTTATCCAAGGCCACCCACGGTTAGTGGGTGAAGGGCAGGAATGGGATGTTTCTGCTGGCCTGAGTATCTGGGAGGAGTTCATGAGTCAGCAGGGTCTTTGGCTTCCTCATACTGCCCATCTCCTTTCCGCTGCCCATTTGCTTCTTAACCGTGCGATCCCCAGTGCCTTGGAAGCACGTGGCCCTCCTTCCCTTCTTGAGACCCACCAAACGTCTCTTATGCTCTGTTGCGGTGCACAGCTCATGCAGGGCAAGATGGCAGACATGTACACCCGCCTCATGGCCTGTCGACAGTACGTCTACAATGTGGCCAGGGCCTGCGACCAAGGCCACTTCAACGCCAAGGTGAGCTCGTTTCCGCATGGGCCCTGCGCCTCAAGGCAGCACCTTCCGGCAGGGCCCTGGCCCGAGTGGGTGCAGGTGCTGGGGTGTTTTCTCCTCCCGTGCTGGGACATGGATCTGTGCCTCTGTGGTGAAGCAGARGAGCGTTGGCAGGAGTTTGTGAAGGGAGGGAAAGGGCAGCTCGACGCGAAGCTTGGAGAAGGGGCAGTTGCTGCTTTTTCCTGACTCCCTCAGTGACTTTTGTCTCCCGCAGGACTGTGCTGGAGTGATTCTCTWCTCAGCGGAGTGTGCTACCCAGGTAGCCCTGGATGGGATTCAGTGCCTCGGTAAGGTGCAGTCACCGGCAGCATCTTCCTCCTTGGAGGAAGAGCCTGAGTGAGGGCACGGAGTGAGGCGCCTGCGCTCAGAGGTGGCACTTAGGGTGTCCTTCCCTTAATAGGTGGGAACGGATACATCAACGACTACCCCATGGGGCGATTCCTGCGTGACGCCAAGCTCTATGAGATTGGGGCAGGCACCAGCGAAGTGCGCAGGCTTGTCATCGGCCGGGCGTTCAATGCTGCTTTTAAGTAACGCCAACCCCTGGAGCAACAGTACCCTGGCTACCTCAAGGCCTTTGGCTGGAGAGCTGGGACGCACAACAGCCTCTTCCCACTCGTGATCTGGGATGGTTCTTTGGGCACTTCTTTTCCTGTCCACCCTGTGAAGAGATGCTGCTGCTTTGAGCTTTGAAGACAGAATCAGACTGTAGGAGAGAAGGAAAAATAATGGAGCTTTCTTTTATTTTTTTCTCTCCTTCTCATGAGCAGCCTGATTCATCCTGTTCATAAGCCATCCAGATTCTCAGTGCTGCAGAGCTGAGGTTATCCCAGGGGCATATGAACACAGCATCTCGAACACGATGCCTGGAAGAGGCGGCAGCCGTTGCTGAGTATGGAAAGTCAATCCAAAAACAACAACACAACCAGGCTTGGGAGACATTTTTCCCTCTAGAAAAACTCCAAGGGCCATTAAATAGCTCACAGTAGCATGCTCCTGTTTGGGAGAGGAATTTCCCATTGCGACATTCCARTGGGATTAATTGCTTCCATTTTGGGAAACCCAATGTCAGCCRAACCGTGGCAGGGGGGTAGCCGTCAACAACATGGAAGCATCCTAGCTGCACAAGTGTCTTAGGCTGTGATTACTAAAACCTCATTAAAGCCGCTTCCCATTCTCCGTACGCTTCCTTTCCCTTCCCAGCAGCTTCCCAGGGTAGCTGGGTGCAGCCTGAAGCTTTGGCTCTTTTGACCGGCTGCCTCCTGCCATCTCCTCCTAGCTGAGGTGTCACATCCCTCATCATCCTAGGGACAGTTGCAATGTGACACTCATGGATGAGTCAGGCAGGAGGAGGTTGACTTTGAGGTTGTTTTGGGTTTGTTTTTCTTTTTGGGGGGATGTTCTTTTGGGGAAAAAAATATGTATTTACACCCCACATTCGCTGGATTAGAGGGAGTGACAACAGAAATTGTGGATGTTCTCAGGAAGTATTGAATACATCAAATTAAGGTGTATGTGGTATTATTAGGGGAAAAATGCAGCATGTGCTGCCACCTCAGCGTGAATCATGGAAGGAAACGTGCTGCTGTAAACAGGATCGAAGACTGGATTAAACAGCTACCTAACAGCCAGGCAACCTCCTGAGAGTTTTAGCACAGAACAGCTTAAAGCTATGTGGGCTGCTTTGGGTTGTAGGTGACATCTCTCTATTCCTAGGTGTCAAAAACTAATGCTAMGTTAAAATGCTGTAGGCTGAAGGAAGATGGGGCTTTCTTGTATTGCCGTCAGGCTCACTAAATATTTATTCAAAGGGCCACTAAAACTTCAGTGCTTGCAGGCCTAGGAGCTACTTCTGAAATCCTGGGGATGGTCCCTTCTTCCCAAACATCATGGAAATGCAGAATCTTGTAAGAGCCTCAGCTGGTTTAAAAAGAGATTCCTTAAGCTCTGCCTCACTTTGCTCCTGGGCTCCTTTGGACCGGRGCTGAAGATCCCACTTGGCAGCGAAGCTGTGAGTGCAAAGAGCAGCTTCTCGGACTGTTTTAAGGGCTGGGTGCTGAGTTATGTCCTGGTGCCTGTTTTTCCTGTTGCAGCTCTGCTCTGGGGCTGGGATGAACATGGCCGTTAGGGCCGGAGGTTGCTCTTCAATAGGAAGGGCAGGGGGAGCAGGATTACCGCCTGCTCTCCACCTGCCCCTGGCTGAAAGGGGCATGTGGAACAACCAGCAGCTGAGGTCAAGACCCCACGGGCCCCATGGATTGGTGGGGAGCCCCAAACCCTCCCCAACCTGAGAAAGGAAAAAAAAACACTAGAGGAACGTCTTCAGCTCTTTGATTTTATTTATTGAAACCTGTGGAATGGCTGCAGCAGCTCGAGTCGCGGCCACACCACCCACAACTGCTGTTGTCTGAATCTGTGGCCTCCCTGCTCAAACGTGTCCGGCCTCTCCTTCCCCATCTTGCAGCTCCCCCTCGCTCAGAGCCCCATGATTTATTCATCTGAGGTTGCACTTAAGCATCTGTTCTGGGGTCATCGGCATTTGGCAGAGCATTAGCGTTAAAGTTTTATGAAATGTCTCATGGAGGGGGCAAAAGGTGGATCTAGGGACCACGCTGGCAATGAGCTCTGCTGAGGCCCTGTTGGGCTGAAGAGGAGCTGGGCCCCAGGGGATCCAGTGCCTTCCATGTCTGTGAATTTTTCCCCGTTGCCTCGTATGCAAATAGAGCTGAATTGCAGGCTTGCTCACCCTCAGCCATGTCCCATAACGGACCTTTGGCCTTTTTAATGAAATGCTCCATCCTGACAGGATGGCAGGAAGGGAGAAACCCGGAGCTCTGTTTCCCTTTGGGAAGCACTAGGTAGAGATGCTGTCTTCCTCTTGCCACCTCCCCATGGAAGGTGAGGATGTGCCTGGCATCTGGAAGAGGCCACTGAGGATCTGCCAAGAACAGATCCCTTGAGACCTCCCCAGTCGCCCTCTGATGCTGCAACTGGCCACATGGGTGACAAAGAAGTGGCGACCATCACCTCATGTGATTTTAGAAACACTCTAGGCCTGATCCCATGTGATGTTTTCCGAAGGGAAAAAGGCAACGTGGGTGCCATACCACGTCCCCATCCTTTAAAATTTCCTCCTGGCAGCAGTTTCCTGAGAAGCCCTGAGGGGATGGCTGAGAGGAGGTCCCAGAAGGATGTGCCTGCTTCTTGTCACTGCTCCCTTTGCACCTTGCGTGGTGTGACCTGCCCAGGTTGGCATTAGGCATAAGCTGGTGCAAAAGCTCCCTYGCATGCTCTGCCCTGCTAATTCAGCAGAAACAGGGCAGTTTTTGATGTGAGAGAAGCCCCAAGGCAGCAGCAAGGAGACCTCTCCAAGCTGGGAATGTGGCCTCCGCACCTGGCTGGGGACAAGGAGTTGCCAAGTCCCACCATTCCTAACTGTCTGGGCCCTCAGATTCACAGCATTTCCAGGAATTCCTACAGAGCACCAAGTAGCTCCTGAGGAGCTGCCTCCCCCGCTGCTGCTCCTGGAAGCTGCCCAAATCCAGCGGCTGTTGGGAAGCTCCCGCTGAGGCTGCTCCAGTGGGGCGCTGGGCATCTTCCCTTCGCTCCTCAGCYGCGCGGTACCTTCCCAGGAGGGCAAGCTGGAGCCTTGGAAAACCACCTCTCCCTACCTGCACTTCCAGGAAAATCCGTGCCGCTGAATCCCTGACAACGCGAGCATTCCCATAGCAACGGCCGTTGAGCTCGCGAGGGAGAGAATTATGACTTTGTTCCCCAGGCTGGTGCAAGAAGCAGCCCGAGCTTGGCGGGATTAGGCAGATCCCAGCTCAAACATCCTGGGGAACCCTGAGGGGAACCACGAGCAGCAGGAGCAGAAGGGGTGGCTCCGTTGCTGTTAGCGTCCAAACGGAGCTAACAGCAGCGCGTCCATCTCAAMCAATGTTTGGYACWGTTTTCCCCCAAGCAGTTAAGAAAWTTGCCCTAAGCACAGAATCCCAGAATGAYTGAGGTTGGAAGGGACCTCTAGGGATCACCTAGTCCAACCTCCCTGCTCCAGCAGGAGCACCCAGAGAACGTGGCACCCGGTCACATTCAGGTAGGTTTGGAAGATCTCCAGAGAAGGAGACTCCATAGCCTGTTCCAGGGCTCTTTCACCCTCACAGTGAAGTTCTTCTTYTCACAGAGATGGAACTGCCTGTGTTTTAGTGCCTGCATTTAGCTCACCCAAGACAYAGTGTTTTGCTCCTCTTGCTCTGACACAAGGACAGTTTTCATCCAAAACAAGCTGAGCATGAGCCAGCAACGTGCCCTGGTGGCCAAGGAGGCCAGCAGTGTCCTGGGCTCCCCAGCACAAGAGTGACATGGAGCTGCTGGAGCGAGTCTAGCACAGGGCTCCTGAGATGCTGAACATGTCCCGCATCTCCTGTGAGGAAAGCTCAGAGAGATGGAGCTCTMTAGCATGGAGGAGAGGGGATGTTATCAAGCCGTATGGGCATCTGAAGGGAAGGTGCGAGGAAGGTGCCCAGGGACAGGATGAGAAGCAACAGGCAAGTGCCAAATTATGGGAACATCCCTCCGAATGTAAGGAAACCTGGTTGCAAAGCTTGTCCCTGCGAGGCACTCTCCGCTCTTGCTCTGGGATTGCTCTGGGCACATCCATGTTCACAGCCGTTATCCATAGCAGATGATATATACAGAATATAATGTATCGCATCCCTCCTGTGCATTACACACGATATGTTGCAGTGCTCTGTGTTGTACACCACATTTTGCACACCTCAGGATTATATAGGATATATCATATCCCTACATGTTATATGTGATTTATTGCACCTCTCTGTATTACTTCTCCATTTTTTTTCTCACATCCATAAATTCAGCTAACAGTGCCTCACCAAAGTGCCTTTATATATCCATATATGTATATATGTGTGTGTCCGTAAAGGTACATACACACACACGGAGATACTGACAGAGGTACCAACAACCCCGTTTAGTTTTTGGGGTAACAGAAGTCTGAGTGAGGACCGCAGAAGATAAAGGCAGCCTTGAAGCCTCGGCGAGCAGTAACTGCGCTCTTATATGGTGTTTTATATATATTATATATGTGTGTTATAAACATACAGCCCTGCCGGGGGGGAGGGGGGAAAGGGGCACCGCTCTGTGGGGCCGGACCGAGCCGGGTCGAGYCGGGCCGGGCCGGGCCGGGCGGGTGTTCGCGCCCCGTGATTGGCCAGCGGCGGCGGTCAAGGCCGGTCGCCATTGGCCGGCACGGGGAAGAGAGCGGCGGAGCGACGCGCGCCCATTGGCTGCGCACGAGGAAGCAGGAAGGAGGACGGAGACGCTCGCCGCGTTCGCAGAGTTCGCGGCGAGAGGCGGCGGCGCCTCCTCCTCCTCCTCCTCC
>NW_020455631.1:390809-410789 GCF_003342845.1 Nothoprocta perdicaria
CGAAGGGGGCGTTCCGGCGGCGTCGGGGCCAACGGACGCCCCGCCGCGCGGGGCCCGCTGCGTCAGCGCAGGTGGCGCTGTGGCCGCTTTGGGGCCCCAGAACACCCCAGAAACGCCCCCGGGTCGCGGTTTATTTCAGCCCTTTCCCCCCTGCTCGCATCCTCTCCGGGACGTATCGGCACCCGGTTCCGTGGCCCCTTTTGTGCCCCACCGTGGCGCCCGCGTCTCTCGTGGCCGCTCGGCTGTCACGCAGCCCGGAGCCAGCGTGGGGCCTTTCCCGGGATGAGCAGAAGTGCTTGTGGCTCCTTCGTGCTCTAAAATATCCCCGTCCTCGCCGCCGTTTTGTCCCCGTCGCACCTTGGGGGTCTTTCATCTTGTCACCGTTTGGGGCAGAACCCGCATGCGGAGCCTGTTGGTCTCCCTTTCTCCAGGGATTTTCCTCCTCCCTTTTTTTTCCATTGGAATTTATTCCCTTGGAGTAACTGCCTGGTTGAAGTGTTTATCCCACTGGAAAACCAGYGGAGACCATCGTTACCGTAGAGAGYGAAGCTGGAGGTTGTCATTAGGGAGCAGGAATTCAAGTCTGGTTTAAGAGTGGGTTTATTTGCTCCTGTTCCTGGTCCCTGGTCGTTACTTGTGGCATCAGAATCTATGTAGCCATGTCAGTGTCATATATAATGTAAAATATATAGTTAGCAGGAGGATATTGGCTCTCCTCTTGCTTTTATGGGTTTTCACCCCATTGCGTAGGAGAGAGTAGAAGAGCACTTGGAGAAAGCCAATAAAAATGAGCAGAATTGAAGCTTTTCTTTATTCCCAAAAGTCTTTGTTTTCATCGTTCCAATTGGAAAATGTATTCCAATTCCAGCAGTCAGGTTGGCCTTTTGGCCCAGTTAAGCCGGGRTAGGGATGACTTGCAGGGATAATGTGGCTGAAAAGCCAGTTATTGCTCACGGATCAAACTAATCACTTGTGTGTGCTGAATCCTGGGAAAACTTTGCATGGAGCAAGGACATATGGACAGCGACCTTTCAGGAAGCGGGAACGAAGGGGAATCTCTAGTGCCTTTCTGGGAGAAATCCCCCTTTCCATCCTGCAGTTTGAGCCCCATGGCTGCAGAGTCTGCAGCGTTTTGTTGTCAAACTTGCACTTTTTGGGGCTTGGAGTGGGAGAAAAGGGGGTTAAACGTGGCTTGAGGGACGTCAGTTGGGACGTATTGCGAGATCTCTCGTCAGTTGGGATCAGTAGTTATTAGGAACAGTCCCTGGCAGTGACGGTTTTGGTGTCAGAGATCGTGGGCAAGAGGCAGCTACCTCGACCCCACTGGGGGTAATGGGGCAGTTCGCGCCTGCCCACAGTGTTTGAATGGAGATACCTGTGTATATATAATATATATATATATATATAGATAGATAGATATACTGTTGATGCAGCTTATTCCGAGTTGCTGGAGGGGGATCACAAWCCTTGGAAAGGGAAGGGTGATGGGAAAGGGGCTTTGGATGCTGCTGCAGCGGTCTCCTTTCACCTCCCAGGGTTTCCCATGTAGGGATTGGGTTTGCATTGTGCGCTCCTCCTCCTCCCTACCCCTGCGGCCTCCACGGCAGAGCGTGGCTTCCCCGTTCCACTCCTGGATATTTGGAAAGAAATGGAGGCGAGCAGGCGTTATCCATACCCTGGGGTCGCCGGGCGTCCCAGGAGAGGGGGAAGGTGCCGCAGGGTTTGCATGGAGCAGAAAGGAACCACCTGCAGGCTCAGCGGCCAAAGCTGTGCTCGGTGTCTGCTGGGAAGCAAAATTTCCTCCTTCTTGGGCAGGATTCTCCCTTCACCGCGAGCTCTGGCCACGTGCAGCCTGAGAGCCTCCGTGTAACTTGTTTGGCAAAGACGTCCGTTGGGGGCTTCTCATTGCTCCTGTCCCTGTGTTTTTCTGTCAATACAGCCGCTAAAAGTTTGCCTTGGTCACCGGAACGAGTCGGACAGTTCACGTGTCACYGCTCCAGAGCAGGATGTGGATCTGCCGCTTTCATCCTGAGGTTTCTGCCAGCCTGCTAGGGATCCCAGGCAGAGCTGCCTGCAGCTGTTGTCCAGCATCATGTCCTCTTTGGCTTAAACCTCTGGTGTTTCGGCCTGACCGACACTGCAGATGTTGGGGAGTCTTCATGGGGCTGGGTGTCTTAGGGTGTTTTGCCTTTTCAGAGCCCCGAGGACCAATATTGACAATTCCACCAGCTCCTCGGCTTGACAAGGGCTTGGAAACCCTGAATTTTTCCCCACTTTCCCGTGTAGGTTCTGCTCAAAGCCAGGACTGGAGGAAGCACAGGAAGCCTTTGAAGTATCAGAGCTGTCATTAGCAAGAAAAAACAAAAAACATAAAGGCAGTTCCTGTAGGATTTTATTTATTTCCCTGGCCCTTTATACACTTGGATATTTCCAAGCTGCAGCCTGGCTTAAAGGGGCCTTCCTGAAAACCCGGTTGGAAGCACCCAAGGCATTTCCCTAACTGCAGCCAGAGCTGCACAGAAGAGTCCCACCACATCCCTGTGCGGTGTTCCCAGCTGCTTYGGGATGTGGGAAAGCAGTTCCCCAGGCACTCGTCGCTCCCGGGCTGCCCCTGCCGAAGGTGCCCAAGTATAAACGGGCTGATCTCATAGATGCCAGGTTGCATCCGCCYAGGATTTCGGGGAGGAATGAAACTGGAGCAGCCCTTGGTGTCTCTTGTGCTCACCATGAAAAGTCCTTTAATGAAACTGCTGCAGGCTCTGAGCAGCCGTTTCTTACTCTTAATTCCCCCCAAGTGGTGGTTTGTAAATGCTTTTGTGCCTGGGTGGGCCGATAAATGTAGCTTAAGGAGCGGGTATAAAACAGATCCTGCGTGCACATTGCCCCCGGCACTTTAACCTCTCTTAGCGGCTCTTGAATGGCGATGCGAGGCATCCAAGCATTTTCCATGGGGGACTTGTCTCTGATGCCAATGCARTGCCAGCCGCAGGCTCTTCCAGATGGCAGGAATGCTGCTCCGGCTTCACTCCCCTGCTTGGCACTCCTGGTGATGCGGACTAAGTTATCCGGAGCGGGGGATCACACTGTCCTCTGTGGCGTTCAGCACCTGTCGGCTCGTTGGAGCGGGAGATACCACGTGGTAGCCTCCGTTAACACAGTTTCCCTTCATAATCTGCTAAAAATACATATATAATATTATGTATGTATTATATATGTATTATATATATACATATATTAATATTTTATATATATATACGTGCATGCACCAATTGTGGTTTCTACCCTTTTCTGTTGGCGGCTGTAACTCCTGGTGTCGCTTCTTGGAGCCCCAACGTGAAGGTTTGTGGCTCCGAGTTGGGACTTTTCCTTGTCAGGCAGCTTTGAAGGACACTCTGAAAATGAGCTGCGGTTGTAACACACAGAAGAGCTGCCTTATTTTCCCTAGGACCAGGGAGTGGAGTGATCAACGCTCCATGCCAGTGCCAGGCAGCCTCTTTCGCCTGCGAAAGGGCTGGGATGGCCCCGAATGCCTCTCTTTTCCCTGCCTTTCTCAAGCTAAGGAAGCGTGGACCAGCTGCGTGGACCAGCTCATGCCAGATGTTCCCGCGTGGTCTTGAGGAGGCCCTGGCAAATGCTTGAGGAGATGGAAGAACAAGCCCCTTTTTGGCAGCGTCAMGAACTCTGAATTAACAGCTTCTCTGGAGGATGGAGCTTTGGATGGACCTTGGGAGGAAAACAGGATCTGGGACGCAGGAATACGCGTTGCAGGCACTAGCCTTTGCCCTTTGCAGGGTAGTTCTGTTCTAGCAGGAAGCTAGACCTGCGCAGAGCCCAATCAAAGTCTTTCCTGGGGGGGAAGAGACAGAAGTTGGAGGTTATGGAGAAACCCGTTCAACTATTTTATCCCTGGTGGAAAGGGGAGAGGAATCAAACCCATAGAAAATATTAAGGGTTGGTAGGATGAATAAAGCCATAAACCCATAGAAAATATATTAAGGCTTGGTAGGATGAATAAAGCTCCAGTTGGTCCGCAGGTTGTGGCAGGAATTTTTTTTATGGAGCAACTGAAGCTTCCTAACCACACGTTGTGGCATAAGTAATGCTCTTGCAGACTTCAAAATCAGTTTATGGATGCTGATGTTCATGCCCTGATGCAGAGCAATTGAGACTAGAGCGCATTTGAAGGTGAAGAGAACCCACTTGACTTCTGGCTTTGGGTTTTCTAGAGGACTGGGCTCTAGGAAGATGATCTTGCGGTTCCCAAGCTAAGGACTTGAGTGGATCGGGGAGAAAAACGTGGCTGAGACGTTGCTTGGTGAACAAACTCGTCACAGGAACCTTCGGGAGCACAAATATAAGAGCTGTCTTTGCAGCTCCTTCGCTTGCATTGCGGCSTGTTGGCTTGTGCTCCTGCTAGGAAGCCAGACCTCAGAAGGTTTAAAATACCAGCTGCATCCAGCAGCAAATCCTGCAGGATGTCTTCTCTGCTGCCCCGTGAAGGGTGTGCTTGGCTCTTAACACCAAAATSCATGAGGCTGCTTTTATCTCCCTACAAATTTGTTGCGGAGCCAAGTTGGCCATGGTGCGGTTTCCTTGGGCTCTCCTACGGCAGGTGCTTGGGCTCGCTCTGGAACTGATGCTAATGTGAAGAGCAAGGGTTTTCGGCTGAGAAAAGGGAATCCCACTGTTGCATAAATGCTGCTACATGGTGCAGGCAGTTGTGCTTTCCTGTGCTCAAGTGTAGGCTTAATTGGAAGCTATTCTGACATAACTCAAGTTGCTGATTTTTTTTCTTAGTGGTTTATAGATTGGTGTCACCTACATACCTTGGTGTATGTCTCTCCTTGGTGTCCAGTAAGCACATGGCTTCTCCAGCGGACGTATTGATGTCTYCAGCACGCGGCCTAAGCCCTTCTACAGGTCGCTTGCTGAACATGAAGGCCAAAAGTGCCAAAGCGCCATCCTCCTTTGGCTGAAAAGGGAATGGAGAAGGAAAAGAGCAAGATGGGGAGGCAGGTTTGGGAGGGTGGATGACATGGGAAGACAGCACGTGGCTGAAGGGACAGTCCAGATGCTGCCGATGCTACAGCTGTGCTTGCTTGGAAGCTCCTCATTAATAAGTTCACAGAATCCCAGAAGGTTTGAGGTTGGAAGGGACCTCTAGAGATCGTCTAGTCCAACTTCCCTGCTCCAGCAAGGACATGCAGAGCATGGGGCACAGGGTGGTGTCCAGGCGGGTTTTGAAGACCTTCAGAGAAGGAGACTCCACAACCTCCCCTGGGCAGCCTGTTCCAGGACCCTGTCACCCTCACAGTAAAGAAGTTCTTCTTGACATGGAGATGGAACTTCCTGTGTTCCTAAGTTCTCTCTCTTGAAGTGGCCATGAGGCCTCTTCAGGTGACTGTGACTACGTAGGAATGGCCTTGGGCTCTCTGGCCATGCCCTGGCTGTCCCAGCTCCTTGGCGTTTTGTCACTGCCTTGTCTTTAATGACTATCGTGTGTTGTCACTTAATGCTGAACCACTGCTTGTGAAGTCCTGTCTCTTAAGTGGCCTGACTGACTGTGACCCAAAAGGCCCGCGTCGTGTGTAGGAAAAAGATTCCCCAGCTTTCCCCAAATATTTTGTAATTGGCAGCTGGTGCATGGAAACGGGTGCAAGCTGGTGCAAGGAAACGGATCCCTTCCAGTGATATTAACTTTTTTTTTTTTTTTTTTTTTTTTTTTTTTTTTTGGTGTGTGTGTGTGCTTCTAGGGTTGGCCGCTGATCCTATGACGCATGCCCGGAAGCAGCAGTTTTTCCTCCTGAACCATCCAGCTAGGTCTGCTGGGCGAGCGCCGGCGCCGCTGCCACCAACGGGCCACGCGACGATGGAGAGGGCGGAGGCCAAGGGCAGCGAGCGAAGAGACCGGGAGGCTCTGAGCTGCACTGGGGCCGCAGGCAAGGGACGGAGCCCGCGGGAGATCCGCAAGACGTACCCACTGCGCAGGCGCCTCCTGCCCACTGTGGACAAGAAGACCTGCAAGGTGCTCCTCACCCGGCTTGAGGATGTTGCCGGAAAGCTGTCCAGGGAAAGCCGGAGCTGCCGGAGAAAGGAGCTGCCCGGCTGGATGGAGGGCTTGGGACCCGCCTTCTTCTCTGAGCAAGCGCTGGGAGCRGGAAGGAGCAATTCCACCGCAGACCAGAGCGTGGAGCGAGGGCCAGAGGCTGCCCCCACAACGCCCCGCAAGCGGAGGCTGGCCTCACTCAACGCGGAGGCGGTCAACAATGCACTCTTCGAGCGCGACGATGGCCCCTTGTCTGGCAGGCGTTTTCGGAGGGATGCTACCAAGGCTGACGGGGACGGCGCGGCGAAGGGCGTGCGCCTCCAAGCAGCTGGCGAGTGGCCCGCGGCGGAGAAGGCTGCCGGGAAGGCAGGGAAAGGGAAGAGCCGAAACGAGCCCCGGCAGAAATGCGACGGCTGCGACCATGCGCTGGACGAGGCCTTCGATGGGACGAAGCAGGAGGACGGCGCCGTCTCCTACCATCCCACCCCAAAGAGACTGGCCAGCCTCAATGCTGTGGCCTTCCTGAAGCTCACCCATGAGAAGGAGCAGCCTCTGAAGCAGAGGAATAAATCGGAGGGCGAGGGCAAACCAGAGAACCACTGCTCCAAGTCGACGCTCAAGTGGGCCAAACCCACCAGGAAGAACTGCGTCAAAGCCAAGAAGGAGATGTCTAGCTTGAAACTGGAGGGCCAGCAGGGCTGGCGGAGCCTTGCGCTAGGTACTTTTGGGAAGGCAGACGGGCGGGATGTCTCCAGGCTCTACGGGACGACGGAGCCTCTGCAGTACGAATCGCTGTCCAGCTCCTATGCCAGCACGGAAGGTTTCTACCACAGACTGCCTTTGCTCATGGGTGGCCAAGCTTCCATGAAGCCGGAGTACGGAAGACCTGGAGAGAAGTCGCCCACCCCCAAGCAGGAATTTCACCAACCTTCCTTCCCAGTGCAGCAGTTCCCTCCCTTACCCGTGCCAGGGAATCACGCAGACTGCGGATGCCTCTACGAGTCCTCGGATGTGACCCCGTTGAATGGGTTCTACGTTTATTATGGCCAAAGCGGATACAGTGGCTACTCCCACTGCTCGGTTTACCCCAAGGACGAGCTGACGCAGCCGGCTGCCTGCGAGGGGCTCCTGGTGGCCCCGGGCTCCTTGCCCTCGGGTGCTCCTTTCCAGCCGCTCCACTGGTGTAGCTCCCCGTACTGCTGCGGAGAAGGGCCCGCGCTTGGCAGCTATGGTGTCTGTGGAGTGGTGCATGTGCCAGAGGGCAGGCTGGGCAGCATGCACGCGGGCCGCAACGGCTACCCCTACAAAATGCCTTTTGCAGCAGGTAAGGCACAGAGACGCCGGGGGCTCTCGCTT
The DNA here is from genome assembly GCF_003342845.1 of Nothoprocta perdicaria. NCBI lineage: Eukaryota > Metazoa > Chordata > Aves > Tinamiformes > Tinamidae > Nothoprocta > Nothoprocta perdicaria. The sequence continues at coordinate 398,212 of NW_020455631.1, forward strand.
GGTGCCCACGAGCCTCAGGGCTGAGCAGCTGCTAATGGTGGTGGTGCATTGACCGGGAGGAAAAATCCCTCTGAATCCCTCCTGGAACCTGGGTGGTTCAGCTGAGCTTGATATCAGAAGGAATCCGCTTTTCTCCCCACCATGTTTAACCCTGAGAGTTTTTTCCCCTCCCACTGCAGGGTGTGATTGGTGGGGAATGCCTGCAGCCAGCGGGAGGCTTGGGGCAGCAGAAAGGTGACTCGTGAAGCCCAAGTTAACCCCTGAGCTTTGATGTGTGTAAAAATGAGCAGATTTTTGCTTCGGAGATGCTCTGCAAAGCACTGCCACTCTCCTGCAGAGTGGAGGAGGGTCTAAGTCACGGCTGGCCCAGSGGCTCCTCTGGTACCTGAAACCTCCTCTTGGAGCTGGTGTGAACCGTGCAGACATCATGGCCTCAGAAGCATTTAGAGGTCCCAGTGAGATTCCTTAGAGGTCCTGGTGGGAGTGTGCGGCCTCTCTTTGGGCAGATACTCGCAYGTCTTGGTCGCCGCCCATGTGTTGAGCGAGGGGTGGCCCTGTCTTTGCCCTTGGCGACATCTGGGCAAGAGACCTTGGAAGGTAACTGGGCTCTGTGGCTCCTTGCCCGGCTCTCCTCTGTCCCTAGTCCGCAAGGTGGACAGCGCTGCCGCTTGCAGGYAGTGCGGACCATGCACAAGGCCACCGCTGTCAAAAGCGGGTTGCAAATGTGGGTGTTTCGGTCACGTGGGAATGAGGGAAAAGGGAACGTGACTTGACGTTTCAAACCTGCTTCCAGATAGGTGGACGAGGCTTTACTCGAGTGCTCGGCTTGAGCGAGGCTTTGCCAGATCCCATACAAGGAAGCTGTGGATACTTGGGAGCGTTTGAAGTGCAATTCTCTGATTTTTGTTGGGGTTTCCCCTGCCTATCTGCACAGTCACGGCATGGCTTCATGTGGGCTGAAGAGCATCTCTTTGTGCCTTTCGTGCTCTTCACAACTAAAGAGCAGCTCACAAGGCAGCTAGTGCAGTCATGTGTTCATGCCTGGCTGTCTTCAGTGCAGTGCCCCAAGCAGCTTTTATTCAAAAACCTGCAACATTACAGTAGGTTAGACTATTTTATTTTATTTTATTTTATTTTATTTTATTTTATTTTATTTTATTTTATTTTATTTTATTTTATTTTATTTTATTTTATTTTATTTTATTTNTATTTTATTTTATTTTATTTTATTTTATTTTATTTTATTTTATTTTATTTTATTTTATTTTATTTTATTTTATTTTATTTTATTTTATTTTTCCTCTGCAAATTACAGCCTACTCAGAGGCCTCCTAGAATATTAACTGGGCTTTATGCTTGGGAGCCAGCCTGGGACACGTGTGCGTCCCTGAGCATTCCCCAAGGTGGCTTTTTTTGGTGAAGGAAAAGGTGACTTTAGAAGCAGTGGGAGCCCCGAGGCAAGTCCTTCCTGTCTGCTTTGAAGATCAAGTTTTGCTGATGGCCATGGCATGCAGCAGCTTATGGATTTTGTCCCATGTTTGATCCCTTCCCGTCGTTTTCACATGCCTTTCCCTGCTCTCGGACGTGTTGCCGAGCTGGTACGGCTGTGGACACTGGTGTGTTCCAGCCTTGTGTATATTCCTGGCTGAATTTGCTTGGAGAAGGTTTGGATTGGCCTGTTGCAGTGTGGTGTTGTATTGGAGCATCGTGGGCTCTACTTTTAGAGCCCAAAGTCTGCAGCAAATGTGGATGTGAAGGTTGTTAACCCCTGTGAGGCGGTAAAGAGGATTCTAGGAGGAAAAAAGGGACGCGGTCAGTGTTGAGAGCTTTGGACTGTGGGTGTGATGGTGTCTCTCTCCTTCCCTCCGCCAGAAGGCTGCAAGTCTCTGGACCAGCTGAACCTCACGATCCCTGTGGCAGGGCACCCCGCGTCGCCTGCCCACCCGCTCTCAGGATGTCCTGTGCCCAGTGTGCCACCCGCCGCCGAACCTGTTCCTCACCTGCAGACGCCCAACTCTGACCCCCAGACCATGGCCCGGGAATGTCCGCAGAGCTCCAAGCCGCCTAGCGGCTCCAGATCCGGCCTCCGGAACAGCCCGGGCTGCCTCCACGTGCCGGAGAGCAAGGCGGCCGTGGGCCATTGCCACCCGAAGCAGCAGCGAATTAGCCGTCGGAGAGCCACCAATGGCTGGATGCCTGTGGGCACAGCCTGCGAGAAGGCTGTATACGTGGTGGTGAGTGCTGGGCAAATCCCATTTTTCTGCACGCGGCTTTAACCGGTAGGAGCAGCCTCAGGGGACTAAGTGGAGGTCACCCTGGGAAGGTTCGGCAGAGCTGCACGTTTGGAGGACTTCTTCGTACCAACTGACCTCTGTCGCTTAGTGCCCCTTCAGGGTGCCCCCGAGGAGCTCCTGGGCATGCTGCTGATGGGGGCAGTGCGTAGCGCCTTTTGGCTGGGCTCAGAGACAGAGCTGCTGGCCTCGTTTATTCTCCATGCCCTGTTATTACCRTGCATTTAGCAAGGAGGGAGAACCTGCTGCTCCTGTCTCAGGATGAGACAGCGTGCCCTGGTTATGGGCACCTCTGGCTTTGGCGTTCCCGAGAGCTGTGTGCAAGGCCAGCCTAGGGAGAGGTCATGCTTCAGTGGCCACTTCYCCCTGGGCTAGGGCACGGGCTCTTGGAGAACACAAGCTGAGTTCTAGGTTTGCTTGAACAGCACTTTTCTAAAGGTAGCTCCTGGAACCTTGTTCTTCTCACTGATGGTGTCTGTAGCCCCAGCAATGATCTCCCAAGGACAGCACAGACTGAGTGGCTCCCAACTGTGTGTCCCCTAGCACCCATCTCTGCTATCCAGAAAGGTGGGAGAGAACTAAGTATTGAGCTGTGTTCAGACTCATCTGTGTTGCCCCTGTCTCACCAGAGAGCCATAGCTCCAGCCTTCAGTGACACTTGGCAATGCTGCTATCCCCTCAAGCAACGGGGATCAGCAACCAGGAAAGGGCTTGGGGTTTCTGCCCCTTGGGGCTGCAGGGATCTGTCTGAGCCCATCGTGCTCAGGTGCTCTGAAATCACTTCTTGGACCAACGGCCAAGAAAGTCCCCCCAAATTGTGGTCCAAAAAGTGATTTGTTTTTCATGTTAGTGGCCTTGTTACAGAGAAGTCTTTATTCCCCACTGCCCGTCCATCCATGCGAAAGCTTTGGGATATGTATCATTCCCAGGCGAACAGTTGTGCCTGAGCTTTCCTTTTACAGACTGGCCCACCAGGCACAGAGTTGTTRTGTGTGGTCTTAGGCTGCCTTGTTCTCTCAGAGCATCCTTGGGGTACAAGCACTTAGTCCTGGTAGCTTAATCAAGCTTTTAATTCCCAGCAGGAAAAAAAGGAGCCTTGGGTTGGGCTAGTAAACAATAACCTAACGTTTCATCTCTTTACTTGTGCTGATTATTCTTAATTTATTATTATTTTTGCTTGTGCCAATACTGTAGAATGAGCCCGAGCCGGCTGTTCGCAAGAGCTATCAGGCTGTGGAGAGAGATGGGGAGATTATCCGGGTACGAGATACAGTCCTCCTGAAATCAGGCCCCCGGAAGAAATCTATGCCGTATGTTGCGAAGATCTCGGCCTTGTGGGAAGACCCCAAAACAGGTACTGCACTTCAGGAGGGTGGCTTTGCCTCTGCTCGATGGCTGGAAACAAGGGGTGAGATGGATCTCGTGGCAGAGATGTGTCCACGTGTTGCCTGCCAGCCCCACGTCTTGGCAGCTGCCTCCTTTATTACATTATTGCAGGGTGGCAGATGTGTGGGGAGCTGCTGTCTGCTGTGGCGCTCTGCAGCTCCAGGGAATTCCTCTGCAACTGCAGGGAATGTCATTCCCAAATGCAAGCTCGGATGGGTGCTTTTCCACGTGGCAGTCCGGGAAGGGGGGATGCATGTTGCTTATTTGTCATTGCTGTTCAGACTTGGGGTCTTTGGAGGGGTCTTTGGAGGGCTTGGCTTACATGGTAGGGGCGTCACAGAAATGTGGCAGAACTTCGTGCAGCATCAAATGCTGTGGCCTGGCTGCTTTTGTACAAGAACTGTGGAAGAGAAAGGACTAAAACAGGAGGGTGAGGGTGAACGCTGGTGGGAAACTCCAAGTCTTGATGTGTTTCAACAAATCCTCCTGCAGGGGAGCTGATGATGAGCCTCCTGTGGTATTACAGACCGGAGCACACTCAGGGAGGCCGCAACCCCAGTATGCACCAGGTGAGCACTCCTGCCGAAACGAAAAGTATCCTCATTCATCCAGAAATGTAGGGCTTGATGGAAAAATGCACAACTGCAGTTCTGCAGTCTGTGTTGTGTGGGATGTTGGAGCAGATCTGTCTCGTACTGCCTTTTCTTACTGTAAAAATCCCCCAGGCTTGCTACTTAAACAACAGAAATGCCTGTCTGTGGTACAGAACTGTGAATGTCGCCTCCTCTCTGCATATAGGTTTGTGATGAGAATTAAAATCTGACTGAGGATGYTGGACCAGTATAATAGAATTCCCTTTAAAAAAGTGTGGGGGGAAAATAGAAGTGTGAATCGTTTTGCCTTCACGCCTTGCTTTGCTTGGGCTTGTGCTGGGTGACAGAACAAGCTGTTTCTAAACAAGGAGCAAAGAATTTACAGCTGTTTATAATCCAGCAAAAGTCTTTGGTGTTTTTTTTACTTAAAAAAAAATACATGTGTGGAGGGGATGGAAGAGTAGGACTGGGAGCAGCTTGTGAGTTGCACCTGATTGACTTGCAGGCCACGGATCAGTTTCCAAAACCAAATCTGGCGCCTTGTGAAGATTTCTGGGTCCACTGCAGTTGCCTTTTAGTGCAGAGTGAGCCAGAGGTCTGGCTGGGAGAAACTAAGCTGGGCTTTTGCACACCTGCTTAATTGCACAAGACTTCAAATGAAAGGCTGCGAGGCTGGGGCTGGGCTTGCCAAAGATGACTCAGATAATCTTGACTTGAGGAGTAGACCAAAACCTCTAATGCACAGAATCCAGGCGTGGTGTTCTCGGTTTCTGTGGCTGATCCTGTCCCCAAACTGTGACACCGAGTTTGAGTCTTCCTGCCTGCTTCCTCGGGGCTGTAAGCAGGAGCAGAGCCTGCAGGCAGTGCTTTCAGCCTTGTGCAGCACATCTCCACATGCAGAGGCGCTCGCTGCTGCTGTAGCCAGGCCTGAAATTCCTTCACTTAGCTCCTTCTGGATTGTACCATATTGAACCACTCCTGCCTAAATTACTTTGAGATGAGAGGTTGTTGCTGCTTCTATGCTGTAGAAATGAACTGGAAGAGTTTAACAGCACAGGGGAGGGGAAAGGAATGAAGAGGATCCCTGGGAGGAATTCCCTGGATGAATGTGCGGGCAGAGGGAGCTCCCAGCTCCTGCCTGCGGGAGCAATGCGCACTGGCCTTTCTGGAGGCACCTTGGGAAGCTTGTCGCATGTGGAGCCTATTTGCAAAGTCAGATTTTTTTTTTTTTTTTAGGATATGCTAGAGCAGAAGCACCTCTTGGTGGGGCTTCTTGCTTGCTTCTTTCCCGGGCCTCTGCCGGACTGTCAAGTTTTGCTGGGCAAAATCATGCTGCAAGTTAGTCATGAGCTGTACCTGGAAGGTGTCTGGGTCGTGTGAAACCAACTTTAAAGAGCGTCTGACACATGTGGGCTTCAACAGCTTCCCTTCTGAGACAGCGGGAGAAGGGGTAGAGCTGCCTCCTGCCTGCTGAGAAGCTCCTGGCCACCTAGTTGACCTCTCTGCCTTCTTTTGCAGAATGAAATCTTTGCGTCCCGGCATCAGGATGAGAACAGTGTTGCCTGCATAGAAGAGAAGTGCTACGTGCTGACCTTTGCAGAGTACTGCAGGTAGGTGGAGCTCTTAACTTGCTGCTGCCCAGGCCCGTCCCTCTCCAGCTTTTGTCACTCCCATCATCGCTGGTCGTCACACAGCAGAACCGAACCTGACCTTCAGGCTCTGTGTCCTGCTTGGAGTCGGTGGGATTGCACATTTGTTACTCTGATGCAGGAGTGCTTTTTGCATTCAGGCTTTATTATGTGTTTTATAGGTGCTTTTAGGGGTTTAATAAATGCGTGTCTGTGGTACCACAGCACATGGACACTGCTGGAGGACTCGTCATGCTGGAGCTACCTCAGCAGAAACAGAAAAACTGAACAAGGCTGGAAGTCCTTCTGTACATCCAGCCCTTATGGGAAGCTGTAGCTAGCTAAAGTGCCTGCTGAGGTGCTGCTGTCAGCACTGCCACTAGACACTGCTAGTTGCATGCACAGGTTTGGATGTTTGGGCAGCAACATTGCTCAGAGTGGTAGCTAAAGTATCTGCAGTTAAACCTGTGTGTTCGGGTTAACTTGGGGAGGGAAAATATCAGTTTGTCCATATTCACACACCTGGCATCCTCGGGTGGATGGGTGTGTGTCGCAGAACGAAAATTGGGGCTGAAGGGACACTTATTAAAATGGAAAACGCCCCCTTAAATATCTTTGGTTTTGCTGGATGCTGGTTGACTTTGTCAGCCCTTCAGCAGGACTTACCAAGGCAGGTTGCAAAATTCCATGGCCACAAAAGCCCAGCTGTACCCACAGATGCCTAGGTCTGCTAACATGGCTGGATGTGCCTGGCTGGAAACAGCCAACTAGAACAGGGATTTTTTTTTTTTCTCCCTTGCTCTGGCTGTTAATCCTCTAAGTGCTAATGTAGTTGCCAGCAGGAAGCTGCTGCCGCCCTCTTGCTGTGCTTACCTGATGCGTGCGAATCGCTCAAGGGCTCAGCACTCAACGGGTTTATTCCTGGTTTGGGGCCTTGTAGCTCCACTTGCCACAGTGTACCTGGCTTTTCCAGCCTCRAGTTCAGGCAGGACAGTTGGTGTGGGAAGAATTATCCATAAGAGATCTATAGGTGGTAAGTGGTGGCTGTGGAGCCGGACTGCTCTGAGTGGTCACAAAAATAGCAGCAATTGGTGTTAGTGTCTGTTGCAAGGGCTTGTCTGGAAGCTGGCCGAGCATCTCAGGAGGCTTTAGCAGACTGTTCTTGCTATTACTGTAGAGGGTCTCCTGGCCTGGTGCTCAGAGCACCTTAGTTTCTTCCACTTTTGGGGTGGCCTGAGTTGTTCTGTACTTGATTTCGGTGTCATGCTGCTCCGGTTGCTATTGAAGTGTTTGGGTGCTGTTCCCTGCATGTGGGAATGTGGTTTGCTTGGAAATCACACGCACAGAATCATGGAATAGTTGAGGTTGGAAGGGACCTCTAGGGATCATCTGGTCCCACTCACGCAGGGACACCCAGAGCAAGGGGCACAGGGCAGCATCCAGGTGAGTTTGGGAGGCCTCCAGAGAAGGAGACTCCACAAGCTCTGTCCAGGTTCTCCTCTAACAGCTGTCTGACTCCTAAATGGAAAATGCCAGGGTGCATCTAAGTGCCGTGATAGCTGGGAGCATGTGTGATGTGACTTCGCCAGATCCAGTCAACCAGTGTGGCCACCTCTGCGATGGCCTCATGCGGATGCCTTTTTGGGGGGTCAGTTAACCAAAACAAGGCCGAGGTGGTAAAAACAGCATGCTTAATTGCAGGAATCTCTTAAGAGCCACAGTGGGATAAAAAATAATAGTTACCACACACTCCTCCTCCTGAGCAAAGGTTATTTTCTTCCATGCTATTCCCCTTTTCCCTTCTCTTAACCCTCAGCTACCCCTTGGTTAGCTGTTGCCATGTCTTGCAGCGAGACATACAGGCATGAATAGGGAAAGCTGCGTGGTGAGAGATGGAATCAGGGCCAACTTTTCTCTTCCAATTGCCTTGCAGATTTTGTGCCTTGGCAAAGCGTCGCGTCGAAGGGATCCCAGGCAGGAAAACTGTAATGGTTCCTCCCTCGGAGGAGTACTCCACACCTCTGCACCGCAAGGTGCCCGAGGACACTGACCCCGAGCTGGTTTTCCTCTGCCGCCACGTCTACGACTTCCGACACGGGCGCATCCTGAAGAACCCGCAGTAGCACAAGGACTGGGACGGCACCGCAGTGAGGGTTGCGGGGTGCTAGCAGGGCTGACATGGCAGCGTTGTGACCCGGGACATCTGCGCGCTCCCAGCAACTCGTGCCACTCACCTGGGCCCCGGCACCATTTCCTTGGACCGAAGGGCGCACACAGGAGCGGATCCCTGTGGAGGAAGGCAGCAGTTCAAAGCACAGCACTTCATTAAAAGCATAAATGAAAAATATATACGTATAAAATAAATATATGTATATAGATATAGGTACTTGCATATGTAAATCTATATCTATATATGTATCTAGAGATGCATCTATTGGGAGGGTTTTGCAGGGGATAAAAGCCAGTAACCAGAGCTGTCCTTGGTGGCAAAGGCCAAAAGGTGCAGGAGGGTGATGCTCTGGTGCATGGTAAGAGTCAAGCTGTGACAGCCCTAATGTGAAGTGTGGGCACTGAGAGGAGTTCCTCGGTGCCAAGCACGGGATAGTCCTCTCTGCTCAGCAGAAGAGACAGAGGATTCCTGGTGAGTGAGAGCTCCTTCAAAACACCTCAGTGCCCTTGGAAGCTGCCTGGATGTGGAGTGACCTCCTGTCATGCCTGAGTAGGTTTTACTCCATCAGGGCCATGGGAGGAAGAGGTGGCCCCTTTTTGTTTTTCTCTTCCTCCCTCACCCTCTTCAGAAGGGTCCTGTGCTCCACAGCCCACCCTTTACTGGGACTTTGCTGCCAGCCCGGGCAATCTCCTCCATCTCAAAGGCAGGCAGGAAGTTAGGGACAGCTCTGCAACTGCCCTAGCCTTGTCCCGGGGGCCAAGGGGTGTCTTGTAAAGCTGGGGATACCTCCACGTGGGCTCCCCGCAGGAGACTCGTGCATTGTCTTCCCTTCCATGCGTTGCCCTTCCTTCCAGTGGCTGTTAGAGGGCACGGTGATGGAAGCGGGCTCGATTCTCTCTTCCTAGTTTCCTTTTCTATTTGTTGCTTGTTTGTTTACAGCCCCCGTTGACCCCAGGTGTCCTTAGTGCGTGAGGAAGCTAGAGGCAGGGAGTGACATAGCAGACACTGTTCCTCTCGAGACTTTTATTTTATTTGCAACCGCCCCATAGTGACTGTCCTGGTCCTGGGGGCACTGCTGAAGCAGTCAGCCTTGCAACCAACCCCTCCTCCAAGCTCATCTTGACATCTGAGCAAGCTCCCCAAAGGAGCCAACCGGGGAGGGAGAGGTTGTGTTGACAAATGCTACCTTATTCCTACATATTTGTGCCTCTTGCCTTACGTCTATAGTTCCTAGATAGACTGAAGTTCATCTCGATGCTAACTGCTTGAGGTGATGCTGAAGCAAACCAAAGGGGACAGCCTCATGGAGTCCACTGGATTGGTCACACGCAGCTGGGGAGCCAGTTGTTAGATTGCACTAATTCCAAGAACATGAACGAGCGCTGTCTCCATCCTCGTATCCGTTGGCTGGAGTCACTCGTTCAAACTAGGGATCTGCATTTTCAGTTTGTTTGGGGCTTTCTTGAGGGTGGGGGGGTTGCTTCTGAGCTAGCATTAAATGATAGAAGTGTTGATACTGCTTTAACGTTGTCCTGTCAGTGGAAATGGCACTACCTGTACCACCTGTACCATGGCTGCTGCCGTGTTGGGAAGGGAGGGCTCGTCAGCTTGATCCGATGTCTACCTGGCCTGGAGAAACCTCCCCAGCATCAAAGCACCCAGTGGAAACCATGTAACCCACGTGGGTTAACAGAGGAGCTCTCAAGCATTTTGCTCTACATACCAAAGAGGGGAGAGAGTCTAGAAGTAAACTTGAGATGGAAAGATCTGATGCCGCTGCTCTAGGGCCCATGTCTCCCTTCTCTGGTGGCCCACCGTAGCTCAGGCTTTTCCAGGGTCTTCTGCAATACTCTATTCTTGCCCAGGTGGCCCAGGGAAAAAGGCCTGGGTGCAGGAAATGCAATCCTACTTACGTGGACAAGAACCTGTGGCTGAATCACCTCATGTCACCTATGCCTCAAGATACTGTTAGTGTCAAAGTAATTGCTTGGATTCCCCTGTAACAATTACCTTGGACACGGGTAGTCTCTTGGAAGGATATGGTGGGGATGCAGCTACGACAGCGTGGGATGGGGACAGAACCAGGATTGTTTTGGGGCCGCAGGGTCGGTTGGATGGAAGCACCTGAGAATGGCAGGAGGAGGAGGAGGTGGTCACTAATGATGGCCAAGGAGATCCTCGCTGTCCCTTCCACTTGGCAGATGCTGGGGAAGGGGAGTCACTCTTGTCCTCACAGCCCAGGGGGATGTGGTTGTCCACAATGGCGTGTGAGGCCAGGGGAGCTCTTCAGTGCCCACGCTTGACTTGTTTGGGCCTCCTTTGGCCTCTGTCCTGAAGTAGGGGAGCTGTCCACAGCTCCCTTCCCCTAGGAGAGGTGCCACCAGCCGCACCATCTCTCAAGACCACCTACCAGTCCAACCTCAATCCTGACTCCTCTTCAGGTAGAAGAGAAATTGCTTGCCCTGGGTCTGGAAGAGCTTTTGCCTCGTGTCTGGAGAGGCCAATATCTTTGGCGTGAGAAATCTGCTTCAGGCCATGACCGTTGTTCGAGATTCACATGGCGGCCATGTTGGGCGGCCAGCATGTAAATGAATCGAAATGTCTTATCCATAATGAAAATATTTCATGCTTTTTTAAATCTATTAGATATGGAAATATTTTTTGAAACTGAAAATGCAGTCGGTAGAATTTAAATGGAAACGTAATACATGTAAAATATATTTTAGTTGATAATTTTGTAAAATGCACTTTTTTTGTGTCTCTTCCCTGGTTTCCCAGATCTGTATTTCAGTGTTTACAGATGGAATGAGAACATTCCCTATACCCCCCTCCCCTTCTGTGAGAAAGATATATTAGAAGTAATTCTTTAAAAAACAAAAAGGAAAAAAAATAAATTTGAAAACCGTATTGATTTAGAAAACAGGCTTTTTGCTGTTTTTCCTCTACCTCTCATGGAAACAGGGGTGTGAAATCCCAACCGAGGCCTACATGTGAGGACATCCCTGGAGCCTGGTGACCCTCTGCTCTGAGCCACACGGGAATTGTTGGGGAAAGTTGGCAGGGGTGGGTGCTGGGAAGGAGGAGTCGGGGCTATAGGCACCCGAAGGGGCTTTGTGTGGGGTGACGAAGCACAATGAGTGGTTATTTACAAGGGGCGCCCTTAAGTTTGTGAATGAAATCCTTTAAGCTGACCCCCCCACATCTGCCCTGAGCTGGTGAGGCCCCAGGGTGTCCTGGAGGGGGTTGAAACGTGGGAGCCCTTTTTCCCCAGTACTATTCCCACCCCCTCAATCCAGGAGGAGGATTTGGCCTGTCCACAAAATACAGCCGCCTGAAATGGGTTTTCAGAGCACTTGGTGCGCTGGCTTCCTGCTGTGCCAGGAGGTTGCCCCAGGGACTCCCAGCCAAGGCCTGTTCTGCTCTCTCAGAAAACCTTAGACCATCCCCTAAGGCAGCCTAAACTGACTTCATTTTCTCTGTGATGTTGAAATGTGGCCAGGTAATGGGGAGCACTAAGCCTGGAACTCCCTTCAGGATGCAAGTGTTGCATTTGTGCACTTGTTGCTACAGAGATGAGTGGCTTGGCCATCGGATGCCCTGGTAAGAGACGTTGAACCGTTTTTAAGAGGCAAAGGAATGATTTAAATTGACTTGCAGGACAGGGTGAATGGAAATATTTGTATTTAATATCTTTATAAAGCTCTGCTGAGTGTTCTGTGAAACATAAGCCCGAATTTTAGTATGTCATGGGATGGCATAATGTGTAACCACCCTGCACTCTGGACTATCTGAGTGTGCAAGACTGAATGGAAAAGGAGTAATGATGCTGCAGGTGATCATGGGGAAGGGCAGATCATCTGGTGGGACTCAGAGCTTCATTACACACCAATAGAGGAATCCACAAGCTACGGATGATTGCCTATCCCAAAGAGCACGAGATGCACCATGAATGAGCTGAGACCTGGAGATCTTGCACCACGGACACTCTGGATTCAATGTGCGTATATATCAAAAATGGATGCCAAAACACCTTTTTTTTTATTTTGCCTGTACATATTGAAGCCGTTGCACCATCCACCCACTGTGCTTACCCACCCAGTTAAGAGGCCTTATTATACTAAATTACTACATAATATCTGTACACTCTTCTTCCTAAAGCTTTGCAATGTGCTTTTCGAGGTGGAGYTGCATGTCTTGGTTGAACAAGTGCCACTGACCCATGAGCGCTCTTGGGTCCTCACCATGAGGACCATGCAGCTCCACTTATTATGGACGCTGGCATCAGCTCAAGCTGCCATGACTTAAAGAAACCTTCTTCCTCCTACTGAGCTTTTGAAGACCTGCAGGGAGCAATTACTCCCCTAGTTTCTCAAGCTCAAATATTTAAGGGCCGGGGGATGTTTTAGCCACCAGCGGGGCACTCCGCACTCCGCATGCCGCAAGGTAGCGGCGGCGCCTCAGGGAGGTAAGGTCACCCCGGGGCGGAGCTGCCGCGAAATGGCCGCCCCCG
>NW_020455631.1:410975-422879 GCF_003342845.1 Nothoprocta perdicaria
GCGCCCGTGCGCGGCGGCGGGGTGGCGGCGGGGGCGGTGCGGTGCTGCTGCCCTCCATGCTCATGTTCGCCGTGATCCTGGCCTCCAGCGGGCTGCTGCTCATGATCGAGAGGGGCATCCTGGCTGAGGTGAGGCCGCTGCAGCCGGCGGCGGCAGGCGGCGAGACACCGCGACGGCATGTTGCGGCCGGCCATGACGACCTGGAGCAGCAGGTGCTGCAGGACACCCGCAACCGCACCATCAGCGCTGTATGCGGGCAGCGGGCCATGCCCCGCAGCGTGTGGGACCTGACACCCAGCCAGCGCCGGACGGTCCTCAAGCACCTGCTGGTCAGCGACAAGTACCGCTTCCTCTACTGCTACGTGCCCAAGGTGGCCTGCTCCAACTGGAAGCGCATCCTCAAGGTGCTTGGCGGCGCCCTGGAGAGCGTCGACGTCAAGCTCAAGATGGACCACAAGAGCGACCTGGTCTTCCTAGGTGACATGAAGCCCGACGAGATACGCTACCGGCTGAAGAACTACTACAAGTTCCTCTTTGTACGAAACCCCATGGAGCGCCTGCTGTCAGCCTACCGGAATAAATTCGGAGAAATCAAGGAGTATCAGCTCAAGTATGGCGTGGAGATAGTGAAGCGGTACCGGAAGAATGGCGTGCCGTCGGTGGGCGACGACGTGACCTTCTCCGAGTTCCTGCACTACCTGCTGGACGAGGAGACTGAGCGAATGAACGAGCACTGGATGCCCATCTACAACTTGTGCCAGCCCTGCGCTGTGCGCTACGATTTCATCGGCTCCTACGAGAGGCTCAACGCAGATGCCAACTACGTGCTGGAGCAAGTGCGGTCGCCCTCCTTCATCCGCTTCCCGGAAAGACAGTCGTGGTACAAGCCTGTGACGGCAGAGACACTGCACTACTATCTGTGCAATACGCAGCGCCGGCTCATAAAAGAACTGCTGCCCAAATACATTCTGGATTTCTCCCTGTTTGCCTACCCTCTTCCAAACATAACCAGCGAGTACTGCAGGCAGTGAGCTTTAGCCTGCCCTAGCTACCCTTTTGCTGGTATGAGGAGACACTCAGCTGTATGGATATTTGGGATTTGGGGTTGGGGTTGGGATACTATGTTTAGACACTAGCAGCGAGACCGATGTAAAGGGCTTTGTTCCAAGACCTGGTGCAAACTTGATCTACACCGCAGGCGTTTGCCGGTGTGACCATTTCTCCGAATAATGCATTGCTTCAGGGGCATTGAAACACTCTGTTCTATATATTAGGTCCAATTTTATATGTCAGAAACCCTTTTATATTAAACATTATATATTGCATTTTCTACTAGAATACCTTTTTAATCTTTATACCGTTCCAGTTTTAATGTGTACATATGCCGCTGAGTTAAGCACAATAGCTTTTGTATATCTATCTTTAAAATTCTTTTCTTTTATGGCACACCAAAGGAAACATCCATAAGAAAATCAAGAAACAGAGAAACAGCCATATTTTTTTTCTTCCGTTTCTACCTTGTATGCTGGTGGCTGAATGGCAGACAGAACCTAATATAGTACTTAATATTACTCTAAATTTAGGTTCTCCAAGACAGTTAAAACAGTTTGTAGATCAAACTGCAAGCAGGTTTTGGAGAAGGAATAGGAAAAAAAAAAAAAAAAAGGCTTGGTAAACTAGGCCCTACTGTCCTTTATTTTCATCTGTACATGGTGGTTAAACAAAGCTGGTTTTGTTCTGTGACAGTAGTAATACCTCTTTATTTTATTCAGCATTTAAATAAAACCAGTGATAAGGCAATAAAAAGACTCTTTGTCTTATTTTCTGCAATTCGAGATTGGAAAGTGCTAATTATCTAGCCAGGGAAGCGCATTTCGCGCAATGCTGAGCCCTAACCATTTGTCCTGTTTCCCTTGGACATAAAGCAGTGCAGACTTCTGATAAGGTAAAAACGTATCGTAGCTCGTATGACAGAGAACAGCAAACAAAGTAACTCTTAAGTCCTTGTTTGCAGCCTCTGGGAACATCCATGTACCCACGTCCAGGCAAACCAGCATGGAAAAACACCTCCGGCCACGCTTGAGAGGACTGAAATTGAATCTGCTGTTATAGATTACTGTGCCTACTCATTTTTAATTATGACTGTTTACTTGTGTTTAATTAGGACCAGTGTAAAAGCTTGGAAGATGCTATGCCCTGTTGTTGCACATTGTGCTAGGTCACTGCACACGCCAGCGTCACTGTGTATTGGCAGTAATTGCCTTGAATAAGTGCCTGAGCAGAGGTAGCAAGTGGAGAAAGAAACAYAAGTGAGCAGAACAGCAAAACAACCATATGACACTGGCAATTTGATGAAGAAGAGATGCCTAATTGCTGTAGCATTAATATTGAGCAGTTAACCATCTGTATCATGTTAAGTGATAGTTAATAGGTAATGTGGAGCACTGTCTTTCTAGGATCTCATTAAGGGCAAAGGCAACTTAATTTTCTTAAGCATCTTCAGCATCACAGAAAATTTGCTGTCTCCCAGGTGCTCATTTTGAGCCCCCAGAGCCTCCATGCACAGTGGGGTTGGGGGGACCCTATGGGACTTTGTGCAGCCCCCCGGGGCCTCCGTGCACACAGGGAATGGGAGGCCATAGGGGCCTTTGTGTGACCCCTGGGCCTCCATGCACGTGGAGCTGGGGTTGTCCTACAAGCCTTCGTGCAGACCCCTCAGGCCTCCGGGGAGCCATAGGGGCCTTTGTGCAGCATCCAGCAGCCTCCATGCACAAAGAGACAGGGGGCTATAGGTGCCTTCATGTGTCCTCCTGTGGCCTTCATGCACACAAGGCTGAGGGTGCCCTACCAGCCTTTGCGTAGCATCCAGCAGCGTCCACATGCACAACACCAGGGTGTCCTATGGACTTTTGTGCAGCCCTATGGGCCTCTGTGAGCACTAGGTCAGGGGCCCCTACAAGGCTTTGTGCAGCCCCAAGGGGCCTCTGTACACATGGGGCCAAAGGGACCATACGGGCCTTCATGCAGACCTTCAAGGCCTCCATGCACAAAGAGATGGGAGGCCGGGAGGCCATAGAGGCCTTCTGGCGGTCTACCTGGTCTCCTTCATGTTCATGAGGCCGGGTGGCCATACGGGCCTTCATGTGGACCGTTCGTTCACATGGGGTCTGGGTGGTCCCATGGGCCTTCATGCGGCTCCCCAATGTCTCCATGCATATGGGGCCAGAAGGGATTTATGGGCTTTTGATCAGCCCCCTGGGGCCTTTGTGGGTACTGGGGTAGGAGGTCCTTATAAGCCTTCTTGCAGTTCCCCAGGTCTTCTGTGCTTATGAGGTCAGGGGTGCTCTATAGGCTTTCATGTGGCATCCTCCCAGAGGCCTCTGTGCACATGGGGATGACGAGACACTATGGGACTTGGTGCAGCCTCCCGTGGCCTCCTTGTGCAGGGGGATGGGGATTCACTACAGGATTTCGTGCATTTCCCCAGGGCCTCCATCCACAGTGGCCCAAAGGTGCCTGATAGAGATTCATGCATCCCCTCAGGGCCTCCATTTGCACAGGATCGGGTGAACTCTACGGGTCTTGGTGCGCCTCCCCAGGCTCTCTGTGCGCGTGGGCTTGATGAGGCCTTATAGGCCTTCCAGAAGGTCCCTGAGGTCTCTCCTTGAGAATGGACCCTGTGGGCCATACTGGCCTTCATATGACACKCCAGGGCCTCCATGCACACTGGGTGGGGGGGTCCTTATGGGAGCCCTATGGGGGCCTATGGCACCCCAGGGCCTCCGTGAACACAGCACATGGGGATCCCTATGGGCTTTCATGCAGCCCCTCATGGCCGCCATGTCCGAGGGGAGCCCTACAAGCCTTCATGCAGACCCGTAGGACTTCCGTGCATATGATATTGCGAGGTCCTACGAACATTCATGTGGGAATGGGACCTCTGTGCGCACAAGGCCGAGGAGGCCCTATGAGCGATTCTATGCTCCCCCGGGGGCCTCCATGTGCATGGGGTTGGGTGCCCCCTACAGATATTCATGTGGCCTTCTGGAGCCTCCGTACACACATAGGGAGGGTGGAGCCCTACGGCTCCTGGGGAGCCATACGGACCTTCATGCGGCCCCACAGAGCCTTGGTGAGATGGAAGTGAAGAGGCTCCTATGCGCCTTTGAGCGGCCCACCAGGGCCTCCATGCACACCTGAAAGGGGAGCCTGATGGGCCTTTGTGCAGCCACCTGGGGCCTCTGTGAAGATACATCGGTGGGGCCATATGGGCTTTCACAAGGCCTCTCAGAGCCTCAGTGCACAAGGCCCCCGCAGGGTCCTATGAGCCTCTGTGCAGCCTTCGGGGGCCTCTTTGCACATGAGATGGGGGGAGCCCTATGAGCCTTTGTGGGGACCACTGGGGCCTCCTTGTATAGGGTGCTGAAGGGTCTCTACGGGTATTAGTGTGGCCCCCCCTTGTCTCCATGCACACGGGGCCTGGAGGCTCCTATGGGCTTTCATGTGGCCTCCCAGGGCCTATGTGCGCTTTGGACTGGTTGGACTTTACCGCCTTCTTGCGGCCCACTGTTGCCTCCATGCGCATGAGGCTGGAAAGTCCTTAAAGTGCGGCCTCCCAGGACCTCAGTGTGCACAAGCCCCCAGGGGTCCTACAAGTCTCCATGTGGCCTCTGAGAGCCTCCATGTGCATGGGCCCAGGGCCTTTGTGAGCCCTACGGGCCTTTGTGCAGCCCGCCAGGACCTCCACATGCACAGAGCCAGGAGGCCCTCCAGACCTTCATGCAGCCCCCTGGGACCTCTGTATGCATAAGGCCAGCGGGGCCCTCTGGCTGATTATACACTCCCCTGTGGCCTCTGTGTGCACGGGGCTGGGTGCCCCCTATGGACATTCGTGTAACCCCCTGGGACCTCCGTGCATACAGGGCTGGGGGGACCCAACGAGCCTTCATTTGGTTCCCCCGGGGTCTCTGTGCACATGGACTGAGAGGGCCCTGTGGGCCTTTGTGTTGCCCCCTTATGCCTCCGACCACACTCAGCCAGGGGGATCGGATGGATCTTCATGTGGCCCTTCTGGGGCTCCTGTGCGCATGTGATTGAAAGGGCCTTAGGAGATTTCGTGTGCCCCCCCAAAGGCCCCTGTGTGCATGGCCGGCGGTAGTCATATGGGCCTTTGTATGGACCCCCGAGGCTTCCTTGCTCTTGGGCTGTGCGAGGCCTTATGGGCCTTTATGTGACCCCTTGGGGTCCTCCATGCAAATGGCCCAGTGGGCCCCGACTGGTCTTTGTGTGGTCCCCTGGGAACCTCTATCCGTACTAGCCCTTGGGGCTGTACAGGCCTTCATGTGACTCTCTGGGGCCTCCTTTCACACAGGCTGTAGGAGGCTCCTACGGACTTTTGTGTGCCCGCCCCTCCACCCAGGGTCTCCATGCGTACAGGACCAGGGGGGCTCTACAGGATCTTGTGCAGTCCATTGAGGCCATTGTGCCTAGAGGTCATGGGGGCCCTACGAGTCTTCATGTGGCTATCCGGGGCCTCCCTTTGCATGGGCATGGCAGGATCCTGCAAGCCTTCATGTGCCCCCACTTCCCCCCCCACCTCGAGGCCTCCATGCCTAGAGGCCGGGGGAACCCTATGGACTTTTGTGCTTCCCACCCTGGGCCGCCATGTGCAAGGGCCCAAGGGGGCCTATGGGCCTTCATGTGCCCCTGCTCTGGTCTCCATGTGCTTGAGGCCCTGGGGGGCCATATGGACCTTCATCCAGGCCCCTGGTGTCTCCATGTGCATGGGATAGGTGGCACAACCAGCCTTCATACAGGCCCCCAGAGCCTCCTGTGGGCATTCATGCAGGCCCTGGGGTCTAGGGCATTCATGCAGGCCCTCGGGAGGCGGTACTGGCTTTTGTTGGGCCATGTAGGGCTTCCTTGCACAATGGCCAGCAGGAGCCCTCTGGGCCTCTGTTTGGACACCTGGGGCCTCCATGCACCACATGAGGCCGGGGGGCCCTATTGGCCTTCTTGTGTTCCCACAGGGGCTTCCTTCCTCACAGGCCTGTGGGGGTGCTATGGGCCTTTGTGCAGCCTCCTGGGACCTCTGTCCTCACTGGCCCCCCACGACCATATGGGCTTCTGTGTGACCCTCCAGGTCCAGCATGCACATGGTGCTGCAGGGACTGTACAAGCCTTCATGCAGCTTCCAGGGGTCTCTGTGCACATGGGGTCAGGGGACCCTATTGGCCTTTTTGCAGCCTCCCCCCAGGGCCTCCGTTCGCATGAGATAGAGTCCCTATGGGTCTCTTCTATGTAGCCTCCCAGGGTGTCCGTGTGTATGGGGTCAGGGGGCCTTACAGTATCTGTGTAGCCCCCTGGGGCCTCTGGGCTACACAGATTACTATGGGCCACCATGTAGCCCCCCTGGGGCCGCATAGTATCTCCCAAAGTCCCTGGCTCCACCCTGCCCTTACTCTCCACCCATCCTCAGCTGGATCCCATTGTGACAGGGAAGGGAAGAGGGATGAGACTCAGTGTCAGAGAGACCAAGGCAGTGTGGGGCAGTGCCAGGAAGAACAGAAGCTGCCACTGTTGAGGTGACTGGACAGCAGTGGTGTCTGCTTGTGGGGGGGGGGTTGAAAGGGGGGACAATAGTGCTAAAGCGGCTGACAGATGTGTCATGTGATGCTGGATGCATCCTAGGAGTGTGGATATGCTAATGATATGCTAATGAACTGTTAATGAGACCAGTGACCATTGGGTGTTGTGGAGAGGGGTGTGTGATCAATGCTAAGGTGTGTGGTTATGGAGGAAGGGGGCGGAGCATCTTCTGGGTCACAGCCAATGGTAGCGCTAGGCTGTGGGAGGCGCGGTGCCCCGGCAGTGCCCCGGGTGGGGCAGGGAACAGGGTTGGGGCATCTCTGGGCTGTGAAAACAGGGGTGAAGGGACAGTCTGGAGGGAGTCTTTGTCTCCCTGCCCAAATGTTGTTTTTCTGAGGCTCCCCCATGGGTTCAGGGGGCTGCTTTGGTGGCTCAGAAAAGGGTGATTCAGCCCTGTGTTTTGGGGTTGGAAACTAAGYTCTTCCATCTCATACATAACTACCCCCATCCTCTTCTTTCAGCCTCCAAAATATAGGATCTCCCCTCCACTTTTAAGCCTTGTGTTTCTGGCCCTTCCCCATCCTGTTCCTTGGGCAGCTGCTCTGGGGACTCAGAAGTGGTGGCCAAGTGCTGCCTTTTGGAGACCTGCAGATGTGTTCCTGGGGCAGAGATGGAGGTTCAGAACCAGAGGTTGAGTCCTGCATTTGTGAGCTCCAAAAGGGAGGCTAAAAGTTTTTCTGGTGCTCCCAAAGAGGTGCCAGTGGCTGGTTGCAGAGCTCAGGAATGGAGAGCATGTCTTGCRTTTTGGTGCTCCAAAGCAGACTCCAAGTGCTGAGTTTGGGGGTTCAAGAAGAGAGGCCAAGTGCTGCGTTTGTGCAGCCTGGGAGTAGAGACGAGTCCTCTGCTCTTCAGTGCCCAAAGTTGAGGGTGGGATGGAGGCCTCAGCATCGGGGGTGGGAGGGTGGCTGGGCCAGGTGGTGGGAGGGGGGTGATTGGGCGCGTGGACCCTCACCGGAGGTGGAGGTCTGTTTGTGGGCTCCGCAATGGCTGGGAAGCCCTCGTGCACCAGGCCCAACCTTTGTGTCTGACAGACTCTGCACCGAAAGGCGCTTTGGGGGCCGCCTTTGTTCAGTGTTTGTACAACTGTTGGACTCATTTACTAGGGAGGGACTGTTAATGAGCTAATCATTCAGTGTTGATGCACTATTAAATATGATGTCAATATGCGTGTTGTGACAGTGATATTGCTTTACGGGACTTAGACAGACTTTAGCCTTAGAAAGACTTAGACAGACTTAAATTTAGACAGAGACAGACTTAGATCTTCTTAGCCTTAGACAGGTTTAGATTTGTCATAGGCAGATTTAGACAAGCTTAGTTTACTTAGATTTAGACAGACCTAGACTTAGACAGTGTTGGCCTTACACAAACTTAGACAGGCTTCGCCTCAGACAGACTTTGACAGACGTAGGCTTAGGCTTAAACAGACATAGGCTTAGTTAGACAAAAATATAGACAGATTTAAACAGGCTTAGCCTACACAGAAGTAGGCATAGTTAGAGTTAAATTTAGCAGACTTCAGCTTAGCCTGAGACAACTTAGGCAGATTTAGCCTTACACAGACTTAGGTCTGTGTAACAGGTGTAGTTAGACTTGACAAACTTAGACAGACTTAGATGTGCTTAGCCTTAGACAGACTTACACAGGTTTAGTTAGGCTTAGGTTTCAACAGACTTACACAGGCTTAGCCTGAGACAGACTTAGCCTTAGATTGACTAAAACAGGCTTAGCTTTAGGTAGCCTTAGCCTTAGACAGACTTACACAGGTTTAGTTAGGCTTAGGTTTCAACAGACTTACACAGGCTTAGCCTGAGACAGACTTAGCCTTAGATTGACTAAAACAGGCTTAGCTTTAGGTAGCCTTAGCCTTAGACAGACTTAGATAGTCCCATTTAGAGTTACATTTAGACAAACTTAGACTATCTTAGCCTTACGCAGGCTTAGATATGCTTAGTCTTAGACACAGGTTTAGTTAGACTTAGGTTTAGATAGACCTAGACAGAGCTAGTCATAGCCTTGGACAGACTTAGACACCCTTAGATTTAGATATAGACCGGCTTGGATAGACTTAGACAGGCTTAGTTATACTTAGATTTAGACAGACTTAGAGAGGCTTAGTGTTAGACAGACTTAGACGTGGTTTGCCTTACACAGACTTAGAGAACCTTAGTTAGACTTAGCCTTAGACAGACTGAGACTTAGCCTTAGCCTGGACAGAATTAGACAGGCTTAATTAGACCTAAATATAGACAGACACACCTAGACGCGTAGCCTTAGACAGATTTAGACCGGCTTAGCCTTAGACATACTAGGACTGCTTAGCATTAGACAGGCTTAGACTTAGACAGGCTTAAATTTAGTCAGATTTAGACAGGCTTAGCTGTAGACAAAGATAGATGTGCTTTGTCTTAGACAAAGTTAGACAGGTTTGAGCAGCATGCGTGGAGTTGACGGATTCACCCTCAAGGTGGACATTCTCCACAAGGTACGTGGCAAAGGATGTGGGTAGCTGAAAAGTAACCTTGCTGCCCGCATGGTCCCAGATGCTCCGTGAATTATATAGGCTCTGGGATCTGATATTGCCGTTAAAAGACAAATGTTAATGGAATTAGAATAAGCCACAAACTGTCCAACAGAGAACGTGGAGATGAAGAATTGTCCTGTTTTTAAGCTCTTTTGAAAATGGACTTTCTCAATGCCTGCCAGAAAGCAGCTCCTTAAACACATCTCCTTGCTGTATCTGAAGGATTTGTTACAGCTGCCAGAGGTGGTCAGGAAGGGTGAAGAGCTGGGCAATAAATATTGCAAGTGTCCTGGAAACATTGGGAGCATTTTCAGCCCTGTGCCACATGCTCTAGGTAACCCTGCGTTTGCAAGGGAGTTGAACTACATGACCTCTGGAGGTCCTGTCCAGGCTTAAGCATTCTGTGATTCTATGATTTGTGTTAATAAGTGCACAAGACAAAAAGCTGCTCCAAAAAATGCGATCAGCTGTATCTGAACTTACCTTAAAAAGAAAAAATAAAAGGAAATGAGTTTTATCTAAAAGGTGTTGATAAAATTTCCCGTGTCTGTGTGTTCTCTTTCCTCCAGGTAGAAGCGGAGCATCGGTGGTACTTTCAAGTTACCTCCATAGTTGCTCCTGAGAGTGCAGTGGGACCTTGCATACAGCGATCTCTCGGTCAGCACTGGAGATGTGGCTGCAGGGTCTTGGTTGACGGTGATGGGAGGCTGATGCTAGACAACTCCTTGGTCTGTGACAACGAAGGTGAGCAGCTCAAGAAGGGCACCCACATGAGGTGGCTGCTCTTGGAGAAGGAGGAGGAAGTTGTTGCAGCCTCTTTGTCACAGCCCGGCCCTTCCTTGGGGAGCGTGTTCGCTGCCGTCCTGCTGCTGCTGCTGCCACTTTGGGAATTTGCTTCTTGTCCAGGAAGTGTGGGAGGCTGCAGAAGAGGGAGGGGCTGCCAGCGGCACTGCAGAGGAGCATCCCCTGAAAGTCCAGGTGGAGCTGCCTGAGGGAGCCAGGGCTGGGAGTAGCCAGGACTGCCCTGTGAAGAATATTAATATCCTGCAAGAAAGCGGGGGTGCGTCCCAGGTGAGAGGTGGGAGGGTGAAACAAGGAGCTTAGAAGTTACAGGGCACGTCATGTGCCTGATGGAACCAAAGTGTAGTGCAGTGCATGCTTTTGTTTTGTAAATTTTTTTTTGTAAATTTCAAAAAATAGAAAAAAGAGGAAAAGACAAGGAAAACTGTGCTGACATTTTTATACACATCTGAAGAAAATGGTTGTCTCCCGCTTTGAGTGATGAACACGAGTGCACAGCCTCATCCTGCATCTGCTCACGCGTGAGCTCCCTCATTGCCCCAGACTGCGTTGCTGGAGCCGGGCAGGGCAGGCGATGGGCATCTCTGCCCTGCTCCTTTCCTCCAGGCTTTGTCACCTCCATGACACTGTGTCAGGGAGGCAGACACATCGCTGGGGAGGAGGGCAGCTGCGCAGAGCGCCCCGTGCACTCCCTGCACCAGTGTCAGGGAGTGAGGCTGCAGCCTTGGGTCAGGCTGGGCGCTGTTGCTGTGGGCCCCACATGGGAGCTCAGCCCGTTGGTTCTGGGCTGTTCCGCCCCGTGTCCCCGTGCCCTGGGCTGGCTCCATGTCCTCCATGAGAGCAACCAGGAGCTGCTGCCCGCAGCATAGCCCGGGGCTGGGGGCGATGGTGTCCCTTGTCTGAGAGCAGCAAACA
Source organism: Nothoprocta perdicaria (assembly GCF_003342845.1). Taxonomy (NCBI): domain Eukaryota; kingdom Metazoa; phylum Chordata; class Aves; order Tinamiformes; family Tinamidae; genus Nothoprocta; species Nothoprocta perdicaria. Next base: position 421,864 of record NW_020455631.1, read on the forward strand.
AGAAGGAAACCCAGGGTATCCTTGCTGAGGAGCAGGGTGAGCTGGGGTGGTTTTCTTTGCCGTGCAGAGGAAAATGATGCAGTTGGGGTGGCCGCTCCACCGCGTCACTTGGGTATTGAGGTTTCCCCAAGGGGACAGCAGTCCCCTTGCTGCAGCACATTCTGCACCCTAGATCCCCCTACAAGGACCCGGTGGCCCTTGTCCTGTAGTTCCTGGTGGCCAGGTCGCAGGGAGCCACAAGCACTGTGGCTGTGAGTCTCTGTCCCCTATTAGAGCGTTGGGACCATGCATGACCGAGGTGTCCTGTCCCTGTGCAACCCCACCACTGTCTTTTGGGCACAACACATGACGCACTCGTACTCTTGGGTGTTCTTCCCTGGCAGCTCAAGCGCTGCTGCTCCTTGGAGCTGAGTGATGTCCCAGAGCAGGTGGCAGCGGCGCAGGCTCTACCTGTGTCCCTTGCAAGTGACACTYGCCCTGGGCCGCGGGGCTCTCTCTGCTTGTCCCACTCAAGCGGCTCACGGGCAGCAGCGGGTGCGAGGCGCGCTCTGCTCGGGGCCCCCGGCGGCGCCAGCGGGGCCTGCGGAGGAGAACGGGGCCGGGCGGAGCGCCGAACCGGAGCCAGCACCGGAGTCGCCGCGAGCGGGAGCATCAGGAGCCGCGTGGGCGTCGGAGCCGCTGTTTGGGCGGCGGCCCCGGGCTGGAGCCGCCCCGGTGCGGGGCCCCTTCCCGGCTGCGGCAGCGGGAGCAAGGCAGGCGGTGCCACCCCGGCCTGGGGTCCTGCCGGGGTGGCCCGAGCCCTGCGTGGGGCCGGCGAGTGCCGCGGCGAGCGAGTGCCCGGAGCTGGGGCCAGGGCCATGGCTGAGGCGGCAGCCCCGGGCGGGCAGCGCTCGCGGCTCCGGGAAGTGGCAGCCGAGCGCTGGGTCGGCCAGGCCAGGCCTCAGCGCTGGCCCTGTACAGGCCCCGCTGCCGTCGCGGAGCCCCGAAGCTTTGGAACCTGCGGAGTCTTGTGTGCT
>NW_020455631.1:422944-434412 GCF_003342845.1 Nothoprocta perdicaria
ATCCATAGGGGCTCCGTGTTGGGATAAACAGCTACCACTGTTTTGTAACTGTAAGAAGCTTTATTTGTAACTGTAAGATAACAGCAACTTGTTTCTGCTATCAGATTTTTTTGATGAATGTGACCATCTTGTTAATTTTGTTAGTGTAATTAAAGCAAAGCTTGTTTATTGGAGGTTGAATGTATTGGGTGATGGTGACTCCTGGGTTTCCCTGTGTCCCCTCCCTGCTGCCTATTTGTCCTGCTTGAGCTTTGATGTTATGAACATTGAATGTGTGTTGACTGCCTGCTGCCTAATGCTCCAAGAGCTCTGAGCTGGAAGTCTTGGCTCAACATGGAATAAAAGGCTGCCCTGACCAGCTGCTGTTTCCTGGAGTTGTCTCTCCCAAGCCACTGCAGTGCCCACAATGTTCCCAAGTGCCGAGATTGTAAATCAGTCACTGTCACAACTTGCCTATTGACATCAACTTTACTAGTTCATCCACATTGATTGATTGGCTCATTAATAGTTAATTAGTTGATTGAATAATTGCCTCATTAGCAGTCCCTTCCTAATGGCTAACAAGTCTGGCAGTTGTACAAACACTGGACAAGGGAAGGTCCCCCAACTGCCTCTCCCTGCATATTCTAAGTTGTGCATCAAACTTCAGCCTGGTGCATGGGGGCTTCCCTGCCATCATGGTGCCCACGAACGGGCACCTGCGAACAGACCCCTACCCCCAGTGAGGACCGATGTGCCCAACTCCCCCCTCCCCCCACCCAGGTGGGACACCTGCTCACCCCTTGGCCTTCCCCCCTTCCCCTAGCACTAAGGGGACAGCCACCCCTCCCTCCACTTCCCAGTTTCTGTTTTGGGGCTGGAAACAGATGACTTAGTCTTCATTTCCAAGCTCCAAAACACACAAATTCGTCTGTGTTTCTGAGCTCTCCAACCAGGGCGAGGAAGCTGGTTCTAAGCAGCAAAAATGTGCGACTTAGTCTCCGTTTCAGAGCCCCCCCCAGTGCCTGGTTGTGAAGTCAAAATCACAGCACTTAGTCTCTGCTTGTGAGGCCTCAGGGCAGCCCCCAGAGGCTTGGTTGGAAATACCACAAATGCAAGACTTCGCCTCTGTTCTTGAGCCCTCCAAGCAGCTCCTAGGGCCTGATTGGGAGCCCAGAAATGCAGGACTTGGCCTCCATGCCTGAACTCTCCAACCAGTGCCCAGAGCTGCTTTGGAGACCCCAAAACACAGCACTTAGTCTCCATTCAGGAGCCCCCAAACCGCCTCTTTGGAGTCTGCTGGGGAAAGCCCAGGGAGGCAGCACTTGGGAAGGGAGGCTCCATCCTGCAGCTCAGGGCCTCAGCACCAGCCCCAGGGGCTGTTTGGGGGCTCCCCACAGGCAGGATGGAGCTTCCCTGCCGGAGCCCTAGGCAGCCCCAGACCCTCGGAGCGTCTCCAGCTCCACCAAGGCCCAAGTTGCCCCCGTGGTTTCAGAGTCCCCAAACACAGGACTGAGCCTCTGTTTTGCAGCCGCAAAACACACGGCCCAGCCTCCCTTTTGCAGCTCTCACATGTCCCCCAAGGCTCTTTGTGAGCCCAAAAAGGCAGCAGGGAGCTTCCAGGCCCAAGCCTGCCTCCTTGGAGCTCCCAAAGAGAGAACCCCGCAGCCCAGGGACAGTGTCACTTGCAAGGGACACATGCAGAGCCTGCACCGCTGCCACCTGCTCCTGGACATCACTCAGCTCCAAGGAGCAGCAGCACCTGGGCTGCTAGGGAAGGGCACCCAAGGGCACGAGTGCGTCGTGCTGTGCCCAAAAGACAGTGGTGGGGATGTGCAGGAATAGGACACCTCAGTCACACATGGTCCCAAAGCTGTCCATGTGCCCTGATGGGGGACAGAGACTCACAGCCACAGCGCTTGTGGCCCACTGTGCCCTGGCTGCGAGAAACTGTAGCACAAGGGTGGCTGGGCCCTTGCAGGGAGATCTGGGGTGCAGGACATGGTGCAGGAGGGGGACTGCTGTCCCCTTGGGGAAACCTGAATAACTGAGCACTGCAGTGGAGCAACTGCCCAACTGCATAATTTTCCTCTGCACGGCAAACTGCCCCACCTTGCGTGGGGCCCACAGCAACAGCGCCCAGCCTGACCCAAGGCTGCAGCCTCATTCCCCAACACTGGTGCAGGGAGCACACGGGGCGCTCTGCACAGCTGCCATGCTCCCCAGTGACGCGTCTGCCTCCCTGACACAGTGTCATGGAGGTGACAAAGCCTGGAGGAAAGGAGCAGGGCAGAGATGCCCATCGCCTGCCCTGCCCGGCTCCAGCAACGCAGTCTGGGGCAATGAGGGAGCTCACGCGTGAGCAGATGCAGGATGAGGCTGTGCACTCGTGTTCATCACTCAAAGCGGGAGACAACCATTTTCTTCAGATGTGTATAAAAATGTCAGCACAGTTTTCCTTGTCTTTTCCTCTTTTTTCTATTTTTTGAAATTTACACACAAAAAAATTACAGAAGCATGCACTGCACTACACTGGTTCCATCGAGCACATGATTGTGCACTGTAACTTCTAAGCTCCCTGCTTCACCCTCCCACCTCTCACCTGGGAGACACCTCCGCTTTCCTGCAGGATATTAATATTCTTCACAGGGCAGTCCTGGCTACTCCTAGCCCTGGCTCCCTCAGGCAGCTTCACCTAAGTTTCAGGGGATGCTCCTCCGCAATGTCTCTCGCCTCCGTAGGAAAGGCAACAGGGGGATCCTTAGAACCTCCATGTGGCCCCAGGTGCCTCCATGCGCATAGAAACATTTGTGCAGGCCCTTGAGGCCTCCATGTACAAAGGGACAGGGGTGCCCCATTCAGCATCCTGCTAGCCCTAGCGGCCTCCATGCGCACATGGATAGGTGGGCCCCTACAGTCCTCTACGTGGCTCCCAGGGGCCTCAGTGCACATGGGGATGGGGTGACTTTATTGAAGCCTGTAGCATGTCCCTGGCCCCGTGCGCATGGAGGTCCCAGGGGGCCACACGGAGCCTTGTAGGGCCCCCTCATCCACATGTGCACAGGGGCCCTTGGGGGGCCACATGAAGGCCCCTAAGGTCCCCCCAGCCCAGTGTACACGAAGTCCTCATGCACACAGGCCCATGTGTAGGGGCAGCAGAGTGTTCCACTTTGGGGGGATTGCTCTGGACCTCAAAGCTGATCGTGGCATGTGCTAGGCCAGGGCTTCCTTCCCCATCCTGGGAGCAGTGTCGGACCATGGTGCTTGAGAAGAGCCCACCAGGACAGGGTGCTGGAGGAAGGGGAGCACGTGTGCAGTTCCATAGCCCATAGCAATAAGCAGGTGCCAGGGCGGTCGGTGAGGAGGGAGAGGGCAAGGATGGATGGCCCTCAGTAGGGCAGATCTTGCAGACTTTGGGGCTGTCCCTACCAGGCACTTGCTAGTCTGTCAGCTCTGTGCTGTCTAGAGCAGGATCCTGAGCTGCTTCCATTTTAGGAGTTGAGCAGCACTGAGAGGGGCTTACAAAGGGGCCTGCAGGTCTCTCTCTTCACTCCTCCAAGGAACTTTGTTCTGCTTCTGAGGCCCCAAGAGAACTGGGCAGGAATCCCAAAACCATCACCATCCCATCATGTTTTCTGTGGCCAGAAAACAGTGGGATGGAGACCTGGGCCAGAGTGTGATGGAAAATTTAATGGCTTGGCATCCTTTGTCCACTAACAAACCCTGCTGATACTCAGGCCCTGACAACACTGGGTCAAAAGCGGCCAGGTTACATTCGCTGCAAAGCTGCTCTCCACTTCCTTGGCCACCCAGGAACACAAGTAGTTTTTAAGGGCAGCAGTACTAATTCATTATGATGGTGTGCAAGAAAAGCTCATGCAGAAAGAAGGCAGGGTTACCACCTTTCTGCCCAGATTTAGGAGTTTCGGAGAACCTCCTTCTCTCCACAAGTTTATACAAAGGAGACAGGCAATAGAACTGCTTTCAAGGCCTTAAATCCTTTCCACCCCTGCTCTCCCCCTCCCCACACCCTCCAGCACTGCCTCTTGGATAGCTCCCAAGTTACAATGGCGCTCCTATTTGGCCAGAGAAACCCCTTTTGTAAAGGTCACTCTACTGGCACAAAGAAYACCTGCTCTTTCCCCCTTTGTCTCTTCTTCATTGTCTCTCTTGCTCTTTCTTTGCCCCTCTGTCTTTCTCTCTGTCCCCTCTCCTCTTGCTCACTCTTTCTACTACTTTTTTCTCTCCCTTTTCCTCTCTTCTCTTGCTCTATTTTCTTCAGTCCCCATCTTTCATTGTTTTCACCTCTTTGCCTCCCTTTTTCTCTTGCTCTTATTCATTCTTCTTTTTTTTTTCTCTCTCTCTCTCCCCCTCCTTCCCTCCACCTTCCTCTTTCTCTTCTCTCTCCTGTTCTGATCTCCCTCTCTCTTTCCCTTACTTTCTCTTTCTGCCCTTCTGCATTTCTCATCTCATGTCCTCTATCCCTCTCTTCTCTGTTACTCATCCACTCTGTTACTCATTACTCCCTCACATTTTCATGCTTTTTCTTATCTGCTAGCCTTTTCCCTCCTTCTCTTCCCCTCTCTTTGCCTCTGTATCCCCTCTCATTCTCTTGAACTTTCTCTCCCCATTTTTTTTTCTCACTCTCCCTTTGTCTTTCCATCTGCTTCTTTTTTTTACTGTCCCCCATCACTCCTGACACCCTACTCACTGTCAGACTCTCTGATCGCCTGTGTCCCCACTCGCCCTGTACCCACAAAGGGCAGGGCACTAGAGAAGCACAATGGCCACAGTCAGGCTATGTGTCCCCAGAGCACAGACATGGTCAACACCTTCTCTGTGTGCACGGAGCTTTATTGCCCTCCAGCTTTGATGTGCTTGGTTTCCCTGGCGTGGGGCACTGGTGCTGCTGCCTGTTGTGTGCAGGGGGGCTCCACATGCTGCCGCCTCTGCTGAGCTGCAAGGACAGTGCAAGGAGGCACTGTGAGTGCTTGGCGGATGTTTGGTACCCAGCCAAAAGCCTGGCAGTCCTGCAAGTTCCCTCTGCCCATGTTCCTCCCCTGCCTTTTGGCACTAGTGTCCCCAGCCCAGCACTCACAAGTTGCCTCCTTGTCCCATGGGGCAGGAGCTCAGTGGTCATCACCTACGTCCTGACAGGAATGCCAGGTCCTGCTGCTGCAGCCACTTGGCTGGCGCGTTGTCCACAAGGATGCCTGGCACAAGGGGAAACCCATGGAATCATAGAATCATTATGGTTGGAAAAGACCTTCAAGATCATCAARTGCATCTGTAAACCCATCATGCTAAACAATCTTCCTGCTAAACCGTCCCATGCCTGCTAAACCATCTTCCTTAGTGCCACATTTACACGTTCCTTGAACACTGCCAGGCACAGGGACTCCACCACTGCCCTGGGCAGCCTGTTCCAATGCTTCACCACTCTTTCTGTGCAGAAATTTGGCCTGAGATCTAACCAGGAACCTCCCCAGGCACAACCTGAGGCCATTTCCTCTTTTCCTATCAGTAGTTATTCTGGAGAAGAGACCAACCCCCACCTCACTACAACCTCCTTTCAAGCAGTTGTAGAGAGCGATAGGTTTTCCCTGAGCACCAGAACTCAGCCTGCTTACAAACCCTGATGCCAGCCTTGGAGCATGACTCAGACTGGGGGGATGCAGACGGGAGCAGTGTGAGATCCTGGGGCTGCCACTCACCCAGGATGACGATGGCTGACGCCTGCGAGGCCTCATAGCTCCCTGTGCGGCAGTTCCGGGCCGTGCTGAAGAGCCTCTCCAGCAGGGAAACAGGAGCTCATATCTGGCTGCAAAGGCTCCTTCACCCACCTGTCACCGAGCGGCCTCATGGCACAAGAGCCAAGGGGTGCCTGGCTGCACAGATATGGCCCAGTGCACAGCTCACTCACCAGGTGTCTGCAGATCTTCTCCTGCAGCTTGGCTGCGTTCAGCCCAATGCTGGCAGCGATGTGCCCTTGCAATGTCTTTGATTTCACAAATGGGGCACACAGGTGCAGGGTGATCTTGCATGTCTGGAAAAGTGTTGGGCCCTGTCATAGGGATGCTGCTCACCAGCCGGGGTTCCAAGAGAAGAACCTCGCCAGGCTGTGGCAGCAAGGGTCTGCAGAGGTAGACAGGTGCAGCACCATGACTCTGCTGGTGCCACGTGGCTTCCTGCGGCTCTGCAAAACACTCTGGGGGCTCTTACATTGGAGATGGCTGGGGATGGGTCCTGGAGGTGCAACACGAGCGTGGAGAATATTTCCTCCATCTCTTGGCTGAAGAATGCCCTCCTCCTCCCAGCAGACAATGCCAGGGTCCCGTAGAGGGCAAAGGCTGAGCAGTGCAGGACCTCTGCTTCCTGCAATGGAGAAAGGCCGTCAGGCAGGCTGGTAATGAGCGTGCTGCGCACACAGCACCCGGCACCAGTGGGACGCTGCTCGCAGGGACTGCAACCCCAGGATGCCTCTTGCTTGCTGAATGGGAGAACACATGGCTTCGCTTACCGCCCTCAGGAACGCTCCAGTGGCCCTGGCAATCTCTTCAAAGGCAGAGCCCATGGCCCGTGCCTTCAGCTGCCCCAGCACCTTTGCCAGCATCCGCAGGCTCTCGGAAGCCACCTCCACACTCTTCTCATCTTCCAGGCCCATGAGCAGCACTGCCACCACAGCTGCCCCATGTTTCTGCAGCTGCAAAGAGATGTGCACAGGAGCTGCTCACTATTCCTGCGTCTAACTGCGCTCTTCACCACTACAACAAGGGCTGTGCTTGCTAGCGCAAGCCCAGAGCAAAGTCCAGCCCTGTTAGTCCTTCCTTGGAATCAGTGTCTCCTTTAACACCCTGCTGACATCAGGGCAAGGAGTGTGACCTTCACACAGCACTGCGTCTGTCTGGGCTCATCTCTGCAGACTCCTCAAGCCCTGGGCAGCTTTCCCCTAGCAGCTCTTGAGTTCAGCCTGTGCTCAAAGACCATGAAAGGCCGTCTCACTTCTGGGGTGCCCCAATGGCCAGGTTGCCCACACCTCTCAATGCCATCCGCTGCATGGTGCTGACAGGGTCCTGAGATCTTTCCCCAAAAGCCTTCAAGGGGGACTCCAGGAGCTTCCTGTCCTACACCACTTGGTCTTTCATTAGCTGTAACAAAGCCACATGCATTCTAGCATCAGATGTGATTCCTGCCAGACCAGATGCAGGAACCCCGCCGGGCCCTCCTTGTCTCCCTCACCTCAGCAAAGAAAGCCGTGGCTGTGAGGCGCAGGTTTGCTGATGGTGACTGTAGCCACGTGAGCAGCCTCTGCAGCAGGCGTTGGGGGATGAGCTCCGCGCGGAGCAGCACACTGCGTACGAAGCACAAGCAGGCTCATGACACATGTGGCACAGCCATGAGCCTCAGCTCCCAATGGCTCCCACTGTGACACACATGCTGCTCTGCACCTCGGCAGAGCTGCCAGGCACTCAGGAAGGTCTCAGCAGCCCTTTTCCAGCCACAGCCCCTGGGACAAGGCAGCCTTCATCTTGGGGACTCTCACCTTGTCAGTAGAAACACCCCAGAGGTGTGAGCCCAGGGGTCTGACAGGGATGCCCATGCTCCCTGCTCACAGAGAAAGTGCAGCCAATGCTCTTCCAGGCACTTTGACAGCACCACCTCCAATGTGGACACAAAAAGTCTGATGAAAAAGAAAAACAAAAATTCTCCTGTCACAGACTTGTGAGTGAAGATTTTGCTTTAGCAGAGCTAAAACACCTCAGTCACTGTGGGAGACAGTGCAATGCCAGGGGGACATGCCTGCAAAGCAATGGGCCACATGAACAAGGACCCAGGGCAACCCCAGCCCCTGCCCCTGATGCTCCTCACCTGCTTAGTGGGTCGTCGCTGCTCATCTTCCCGAGGGATGGCACCATCTCCTCCCCCAGTGTCATGTCCAGGAGGTCGTGAAGCAGGTCTAGAAGCAGGTGCTAGATCATGACCTTGCTCTGCAGGACTGATACCACCTTGGAGAGGGTCTGGGTGACCTACAGAGAGAGCCAACCAAAAACCACCTGGTAAAACAAGGACTTTTCCCACCATCCACATCCCCTCACTTGCCTGGAGGGCTTTTACTGTCTCCAGTCCTCACTGCAGCAACAGCTTGTGGCCCAGCAGCAGCAAAGTGTCCCGACTGCCCCCACTGCTAACACTGCTGCTGCCTAGGCACAGTGCTTGGCAAGGCTCCACTGGCACTCGCAAAGGGCATGAAACTCCCTCACCAAGAGGCACAAGTTGGAAAGTAGATGCAAAGCAACACTCTGCTGCTGACCATACTATGCAAGGCTCTGTGGCAGGCTGGCTCTCACCCTCGTGGCTACTCTTCCCAGCTGCTCTTAGTTTTTCACTTAAGCACACCAGGATTTGACTTCCCAAGGAGCTTCTCCCCAGGATCCTCCACACTTCCATCATATTGCTACAAGGGAAAAGATGCTCACCCGTGAGCCCCTATCCTTGGGTACCTGCCATGTCTTCACAAGAGGCCAAACTCCTCATTTGCAACCAGGCTGGCAATGCGAGGGTCAAGACAGAGACACAAGCCCTGATCCTGCAGTGCTCAGCCTTTCTCAGGACAAAAAACATCTGCTTCCCAGATAGACGCAAGTGAATCCCTGGGGCTGGGTCTCCTGGAAGAGGGAAGGACAAGTGCACAAACCTGTCCATGGGCAGGCACTTCTGGAGCAGGCTGTTGAGCACTGTTTCTTGGTGGGAGCGGCCTAGAAGAAACAGTGCCTGCAGCACAAAGTGCCTGCACGTGCTGTGCTGGGTGCTCTTCAGACCCCTGCAAAGCACGTGCACRAGCTGGGGCACCTGAAAGGAAGAAGGCAAGAAAGAACGGCTCAGTGAGTCTTTTCCCCATCCTTCTCCGGGGTCAACAGCCAAGAATAGAGAAGGGCCACAGATGAATGCAAAAAAAAAAGCCTCTCGCACCTCCTCCTGGAATATCTGGTCTCCACAGTGCCCCAGGAAGGTGAGCAGCCACCTCCCAGCTGTCCACACGCTCACAGGCCTGGCGCACAGCAAGCTGTCCACAATGGTGCTCAGGAATTCTGTGGCCTGGCCTCAGGGGATGGCTTTGCAAACAAGCTGGGGAGAAATCAGAAGCACAAGAGACTGTGTCACTGGCTGCTCAGATGCAAMACTTATGTCCTGACAGCACAGACACGCACATGCAAGTGTGCCCACACATCACGGCATCTGCTCCTTTTGCTGTGAGCTGAAAGGACAAACACGTCTCCAGCCTGCTGCCCCATGCTCATGGCACATGCCCCCATGTGCCTGCTCGCTCGCTTGGGAAATGATGCATGAGCCTGCAGAGAGCAGGGAGAAGGGCGGACCTGCCCTCTGATTGCCTCCTGACACATACTGGCCATACGTCGCAGGACGCACCAGATATAAAAATGATTGTGGATCTGAGGCGGAGAGAGACTCCAATCGAGACTTATGTTGTCTCTGCGGGGACGCCCGCAAGCTTGGAGCCTGTCAGACACCTCTTGTCCATCGAGGGGAATTATCAGTCTCGCTATCCTACTGGACACCAGCCTACTTAGTTTACACCTGAAGGATAACATGAGGGTCACCTTAGTTACTGTGACAAGGTAGAAACATAGCTGCCTCAGTGCAGCCACCTCTTTAAATGCTTTGAATCAATCTGCCGTGTGGCAATGAAACGCCACGCAGAGGCCGCCGAACACCTTGACAATAAATCCACCACAAGATAGGATTCATTCACAAGACAGCAATTCACAAGATAGCTGTTCCTGTGCCAGCAAGATTCTGGCAAAGTGCCTTCAAGCCAGGAAGGACTTGGAGATGGCCACTACACATTCTGGAAGATCAAGAAAAGAGGCCAAAGAGTGTAACTTTAAGATATAGCACCTTTCGTAACATGTTGTTTTGCAGGAGGAAGAATAAGTGGATAAGTGGGATGAAATCCTATATGTAGATTTGTTGTTTTTTCCTGAAAAATGATCATGGAACAAAATGGAAATGTAAATTGCTGGTATCTGATTTGAAGATGTTAGAAGGGAATATGGTTTTTGGTAGCTGATTTGAATGATTATGGAGGACAAAAGGAAGGTATCTCAGTTTTGTTTGGTTTGCAGTACAAAGAAAATGTTTGAAAGGCTATTTGTAAGTAGATGATGGGGAAGAGGATGTGCAATTGATGGTCTGTTGGGAAAAGGAGAATTGATGATAATTCCTTTATGATAAAAAAGGAAGAATAAAGCGAAGACCTGAGTCCAGTTGCAGGCAGGGCTCAAGCACAGCAAAATGCTCTGATTCAAGCTCCACTACATCAGGCAGTGAGAGCAGAGAAAACATTTGTATATGTAAAAGTTCCTTTTCAACTGAGGATTTAATGAATTGGAAGCAGTCAGCTACTTAAAAATGCTTCAGCATTTACCATATATCCAATCATTGCACTAGGATTAAATCACAATAGGACTGTACTCTATCCCTTAGGGCACAGAGTGTGGGCCCTGCGACATGAAAACAAACGGCAAACTGTTGATTTGGATGCATGTACTGTGCAGAAACAACAAGGCTTTGTTTGTGAAGGTAATACCATTAAAGCTCAAGACATTTGTCTTGATACACGGCAAAATATTTGTCATTTTGAAATATACTTTGATGAAACACCTGAAACTGTACTTATATATGTAGGGAACGAATGTATCTGTATGAGAACTCTTTGTGATTTTATATTTGTTAATAACATTAGAGTGGATACAAGCAATCATTCAAATATTTGTGKTTGTGATTTTTCTGAAATTATGGGATGTGATTTCAATTATTCAGTTCCTGTAACTTCTTATCAATTGCTTCAATCTAATAATACATTAAATCGAGATTTGTTACCTATACCCATCGGAATGGACCTTACGTTAATGAAAAAACTGCTACAACATGATGACCTGTATCATCTACTGAGACGCATCAGAGACAACGGACAAAGGACTCTAATCACTGTTCATCATGATACAGAAGAAATACACCGTGTTCTGGAGCTAGTGAAACGAGATGGAGAACACCACTGGTGGGAAACTCTTCTCGGATGGTCACCAACAGCAATGGGAATTTTTAATCTTATGCTTCATCCAGTTGTGGTTTTACTAGCTCTAGTATTATTAGGTCTATTACTTATAATTACATTATATATAAAGGTCTGGTGTATGATGAAACAAATAACTCAAATGCAACCACCTAAAATGTATAAATTTGTACCTAGTGGAAATACTGTACRCTAAAATRTTCACTTRCCATAAACCTGCAAATGCAGGAATTATTAATATGATATTTATGGCACAGAGGCAAGAGGTGACCGTACCACCACTCTGTGAGAATAAGATAAATTGACTGTAGTCACGGGGTGGGATGTGACAGATACGTTCCTTTCCCAGCTCATCCTGGCCTGTACCTTACATGCAGCCCTGTTTTGTTGCTGA
>NW_020455631.1:435352-446381 GCF_003342845.1 Nothoprocta perdicaria
GGACTAGGATTGGATTCAGCCGCACCCAGACTCCTCTCAGAAGGAGCCTGGAAAGCAAGGGGGTCCAATCTGAACCTCGTGACCCAACGGGAGGGTATCCCAAGATAATCTTGTATTATCTTGTGCCTCCATGCAGTGAATAATAAGTGACCTTGCCATAGAATCTTGTGAAATCATTGTCCATATTAATAAATCCTGTTATTATTTCTTTCATACGAGTGAAGTGCATTTGTCCCTCACCCCTGCCACCACTCATTCTGACACAAGCCCACTTCTCAGGCTCCACTTACTTTTGTGATGCTGGCAGAGGTCACCAGCAGAGACTTGGAGGCGATGGTGTTGAGCCTCTCACGCAGGTACCCATCTCCTTGGCCTGGGGTGCCACATCCATGGTCTGGGCTGCAACAAGGAGAAGAGCTACATTTGTAGGGCAGGGGGAGTGTGGCACCAGCCTCACGTGTCCACAGTAGAGGATCTGAGACAGGGCAGCGAAGGCCAGAGAAGCCAGGGCCTCACCATACATCTTATGCCTTTGGAAACCAGGCAATGGGCCGTCCATTTAGGGGGACAGTCCCTCTTGCTGGGACCAGGTCCTGCCCTTGGGCAGCCGCTAGAATGGCCCTGTGCGGCTCTCCTTACCTCCTATTTGGAGCAGGTGCCCAAGGCAGGCTGCTGCGTGCTGCCGGGACGCACTCGAGGTGTCGCTTGTCAGAAGCTCCAGCAGTGCCGCCAGGGAACCAATCTGCTGGCAGGGACGGCCTCGCTGTGGGAGCAAGAGGCAGGCAAAGAGGTCACCAGGAGCCCAGCAGCTCCTCACCCTCTCCCGGCCATGCCACGTGTGAGCCGGGGCACTGCTGGGGGCCGTCCTGCAGACCCAAGAGACCTCAACGCAGGTCTTGTCCACACAGAGCTCCCTGTGTGCAGCCTCCCTGCTCACCTGGTTCCCACAACCCTCTTCATAAGCGCCCAGCAGCCAGTTGCACACCTGCAGGGCCCTCTCCCGCTCACAAGTGTGCTGATGTGAGCCAGCACTGCAGAACCTGCCACAGGGGGATCTGTCTCACTGCAGGATCTGTCTCACTGCACAATCATTCTCCTTTCCTGGCCGTGCCAGCTCCACGGCCCCGGTGTCTTTGAATCTTTGAACCACTGCCAACCTGGAGTCCCTATAGGGACCTCCCTGCCACAGCCTCAGTCCAGGCTGCTCTTGCTGTGGGCAGCATTGATTTGTGCAGTGCCCTTTGCTCCAAGCTGTGGCTGGGGAGATGGTGAGGCTGGTCTAGAGGGCTGCAGGACACTGCAAGTCACATGTAAGGTAGTTGCTGCAGCTGATGGCAAAAGCGTGGATGTGAAATCAGGTCATGAGGGCCTGAAACTAGGGCCATTTCACTGTCCAACTGTCTGAGGGTTGCACCAAGTTAAAACGAAGCTCCTCTCCAAAGACCAGGCCCACAGGTGAGATCCCCACAGCTCTGCCCCTCTCTGGCAGAGGAGATGTTTCCCTGCTGCCCAGGGACACTCACCTGCCCCACGTCCTGAAGGCGCATGGGTGCTGGCTCTGCCCAGAAAAGGATTGCTGAGAGCTGGCTCAGCGCTCACAGGAACGACGCCTGTACAGCCTGACACCAGAAAGAGCGGATGAGGCCGGGCACCTCGCACAGACTCCAGCAGCTGCCGGAGCACACGGAGCCTAGAGGGTCGTGGGGACCGGCACTCCTGGAGCAGCTCCTGCTGACTCCTCTCTCACCTCCACCTGCTCTGGGTGACGCAGGCACACGATACCCTGGCAGCACTGAGACAGGAGGCTGCACTTTTCTGCCCTGCTCATGTGGAGCTTCAGCTTGCTGTCAGGAGAAGAGAGGGAGAAAGGACAGAGATGGGGCTTACTAATGCTCTCCGGAGCAAGTCAATTGATGACTGCCTCTGTCCGGATCAACATCGTCAAATCCAGTATGTGCAGCCCCAACCAGGCTGGCCAGATGGGCTGACACACACACTGATTCCCACAGCCCCAGGGATAGACCCTACCTCAACTGCTCCATGGCCACAATGGCCCGTGGGTGCACTGGGGACTGCTGGGGCTCCTCCTGAATCACCTCCTGCAAGTCACAGAAGGAAACGTTGAACGTAGGCAGCAGGGAGAGGCATCCTGACCATCCTGGCCACAGCCTTTGCCGACAGACCCTGCAGGCACTTGCCCCACCACCCCTATGGCTCCCATGTGGCTGGCAGCTCCTCAGTGCCCACATGCAAGGCACTCTCTACCATGGCCTCAAGTGTCAGACCCGATGTGATCCACCAGCTGGGGATGTGACTCACGGTCCTCAGCACCTTGCGCACTGCCCCAGGAGACCATTGCGCCTCTGCGCAAATCTGCCCCGTGGCAGAGCCCAAAGCTCCCCTTCACGATGGCCCTGGCTCTGGGCACTCACCAACAGTGTCTGCAGCAGCTCCCGCTTGCGGCAAAGCTCTAACCTGGGGCTGACCCCAGCAGCCTGGATGGCTAGGCTGATTTCAGTGATGCTCTGCACCAGGAAGAGCTTTAGTTGCGCATCCTGATCCCAGAGGAGAAAAACATACTTTGAGCTCTTCAAAGAGAGCAATCTGTCTGGAGGCAATCTGTCTCTAGCACAGTATGTGGAGAACACTGCACACTCTGGGATGCCTGTGGAGCCTGGCTTGACACCTGACTACCTACTCTAGGTAGCCAGCAAGGAAACCTCCTCTTCCTTCCTGGGGAGGAGTCTCCTATGGGAAGCGAAGCAGCTGCCTTGCCTCCCTGCCAGAAAGACCCCACAGACCCCGGCCCAGGTGAGTAGGGCGAGCAGCACTGGCACCGCTGTGACAGGAGAGGGGCACACGGGAAGGACAAGGAGAGGCTGGAGCTGGTGGCAGCCACCTGGCTCTGCCACGTGCCCCAAGCCCTCACCTGGCAGCCCTCCCGGTAGAGCCGCAGCAAGGGAACAAACCAGTGAAAAGGGAACAAACCTTTTCCCAGGACAGGCGTGGAGAGCAGACCAGCTGACAGATCAGTTCCTGGCTCAGGTTAATGGTCCAGATGTCGCTGGCGATGATATCCAGTGACATTTGCAGGAACTAGGATGAAACGGGAGATAAAGCAAATGCCCCCCTATCCTTGGCCAGGACCTTGTGTGCGCCTAAGTGACCCTGGATACGGTGGGGGCCAAGCACCCCCTCATGACTGCCCATCTCCCCACCTGCCCCTCCTGCACCCTGCCTCACGATCTTCCCCTAACGTGCCACTCAAGCCCCTTAGGCACAGCATACACCAGCACAGCACACACAGCAGTACCATGGGCAGGGAGGCCTCTGCCCCAGCCTTCAGCTGCCTTCGTTCTCAGCCATTCTGCACGTGCCGAGAGCAGCTCTTATGAGCGGGCAGCACCTGTGGCCAGGGCAGCCACTGAGGCCTCCGGATATGCTGTGCCGCTCAGCGCTTCGGCAGGGAGCTCTGAGGTTCCTCCCAGCACTTTTCCCAGCCCTGCTTGCCCCATCCACGTGTGCCCCACAGGGATGCTGTACCTTCAGCAGAAGGCTCTCCCATTCAGCCCTGTCCAGAGTGCTTGGAGTTGTTCCTGCAAAGCCAGAGCAATCAGATGCCCTTGCTGCTATTCCAGCACTGTGTCTCAGCCCCAAAGCCTCAGGCCATTGAGCTGAGAAGCTCTGGCAAACTCGGCCCCATCCCCTCCGCCAGCCTAGGAGCTGCCCTCTCTGCACGCAGCCTCTCTCTCCCACCAGCACTTTACCTGCCAGCTGCTGCAGCAGCAGGGGGATCTCTGCAGCCCAGCTCGCCCCCACGCTTGCATGGATCATGCGGGAAGCACCTGCAGCAGCTGCAGGGCCGCAGCTCCACGGCCACCGCCTGCGTGGGGAGTCACCGCTGCCACCACCTAGGCCAGGGCACAAGAGAGATGGGTTTGTGAGWGCCCCAGGAGCCCTGGCCGCCCCACAAGCAGGCAGTCAGGGGGGTTGGCATTGCCCTGGATGGCAGGAGGCAGCCGACAGCCTCGCCTGTGCGCTGCCATTCCCCAAGTGGGGTAGGAGCTCCTGATGGGTAGGGGCAGCTCAGGCACCCTCTGACATCCTCCTGCCACCTCCTTGGGTGCCCTGCACTGGCCTCAGCACCATCTCTTCCTCCCACTGCCCTCCCTGCAACCACAAAAGCTCCTTCCTGGGGTCCTCTTACTCACCAACAGGCAAACCAGCAGGGCCTGAGGTTCTGGCAGAGCAGCTGTGGGCACAAAGAAAAGCCACATAAGATGCGCAGCTCACACAATGTCCCACGACCCTGCACACAGCTAAAGGGGACTCCAGCTGCGCCGCCTTCGCCTTCTGCTTCCCACCTTGCTCCTCAGACTGCAGGAGCTTGTGGGCTTTCTGCTCCACCTCGAATGCTGCTCTTTCCTGCCTCTTGGCCAGCTCACACAGGCAGCGGCAGAGCGGGACCAGCACTCCTGTGTATTGGGCCGGCACCACATATTGCAGCAGCTTCGGCCACAGAAGCTGCAGGCAAGAACCGGGCCACTGAGCATGTCGCTATTTGCCTCTCTCCCTCCCACTCCTCCTGTTGTTGCTGCTTCTGCAGCACCAGACCAGCCCCTGGGCCTCACTCCTTCCCTCAGTCCCACCCTGGCTTCCTCCTCCACCTTCTCTCTTTCTTGCCTGCCTTTCTTCGTACACCTTTCCCCCTCCCTTTGGCTGCCTGCTTGCTGAGAGCAGCTGCCACAGCTCATCCCCAGGGACAGGGACATCCCTGCTGCAAGGCGATGCCTTACAGTCCTGCCAATCCCTATGTCTCATTTAGAGAAGGCAGCCAAGACGTGCCCAGCAGTGCTTGATTCAGACATAGCATGCACTGAACAAGCAAGTGCAGCCCCACAGAGCTCAGCCCCAGCTCTTCTTGACTTAGCATCTTTAGCATCTAAGATGGGGAGGTGTCAACACACAGAGGAAGGACGAGAAGCAGCAGCATCCAGCAGTGGATGACTGACTTTTGTCAGTGCTCCAGTGGAGACATCTAACGTGCCTAGATGCTGGATGGCCTTTTCCTTTTGGGCTTCCACCTCAGAAAGGTTTCCTGATGACTGCAAGACAGAAGTGGGAAACACCCATTAATGCCCATTCCAAGGTTTTGCAGTACATGGTGATGGGAGGCTGCTCCCTCCACGACACTGCTATCATTGCTCCTGTTCACCAGCCAGGACACCCAATGTTGGGACACCCATGGCACCCGTGGGACATGGGACACAAAACAGCGACACACTCTGCCCTACCAGTTTGTCTGAGGAGCGGCTGAACTCGCTGAAGATGTGCGCCACCACGTCCCATGCTTAGCAGCCCGGTGTGCTGGTGTGCGGCAGCTCCCCAGTGAAACACAGCACTGCTGTTCTCACCTCTCACATCTCACTGCTGTTGCAGAGGCTGCAGTCCCAACCCACACCAGAAGCCCAGGTTTGGCTGCCTTCACGGCGCTGCAGCCCCGCTGGCCAGGCTGAAACAAGGAGGCTGAAGCAGCAGCCCTTGCTCTGCACTCACCACTGGTCTCTGGCCCCAAGCCCTGCCTTTGACTGCTGCTTTGGCCTCGCCAGCCTCTGTGCCAGGGAAAGGACTGCTTGGCTCCAGCAGCAGTACCATCCCTGTCCAAACTAGCTCACCTGTGCTGCAGGGTCGTGGCACATAGATTGTGCGAGTTTTACCAACAGGGGCACGTTCTCCCTCACACTTGGAACTGCAAGAGACAAAGGAAGGTGAGTGCTGAGGCTGAGCTCCCATTTCCAGAGGGATTTGACACAGCTCCCTGGATTTTTGTGCACAAGTGTGGCAGAAAAGTGGGGCCACATTGCCAATCTCAGAGTCACTCCATTTCTCCAGTGCATGTTACTTACCCTCAGAACAGACCAGAGCTTGCAGCATTTGCACCGCTGCCGCACAATCAGCCATGCTCCTGTTCCTCAGCTTGTAGTAGAGGAACACAATCATCTCCTCCAGGCAAATCTGGGCTGCAGGGAAGAAATCATGCTTGGCATTAGTGGCCAGCATCCCACATGGGCACCTTGGCAAGACAGCAGGTGAGACACGGCGTTGCAGGGCCGGCTCTCCTTCCCTACCCTGCAGCACAACACAGCGGCACAGCTCTGCTCTGTGCTCCGGGCTGGGCGTCTCCGTCTCATTGCAGAGCTGTGGGAACAAGGGGCATTTCAGGGAAAGCCAGAGCAGCACAGAGGGTGACAGAAAAGAAACTGCTCTCCGTAATCGTCTCACGAGCAGCTCTGGCATTGGACTCACGGCCAAAAGCCCAGGGCCCTGCACACACCCAGGCTAGCGACACAACATCAGGTCTTACCTGCTCATGCATAGCAGCATTGATGGCCAGAAGCTTCACATGAGGCATGTGAGGAACATTTGCTGCAGCCCGCAGGAAATAGTGCAGACTCTGCAAGGGAGCACAGGAGGGAGAGGGCAGCTGTCACTGCGAGCCACAGGGAAAAGAAACTGGCATTGCTGGGATGGTTCCATGGCCAGAACCCACTTCCAGGGAGACCCCAGGCTGCACTTGGCTGCTGGCCCAGCCATGAGGTCTCTCTCCTCCGTGCAGCCCCACCAGGATGACCTTTCCCACCACACTGTCTCCCTCACCACCTCTCTCCATCACAGGGGCTGGATATAGCCCTGGCTGTAAGGACAGAGCTCCTTATGCCCCCCAACACAGAAGGCAGCACAGTCTTCCCTGTGGATGTCCAGGGTCCATCCTCTCCTCATGGTCCTCCCTCCATGTAATTTCTTCCAGAAAGAGCCTGCAAAGCCCCAGACCCGTCTTCCTGCTCAAAGGTATTCAAACTTCAAAGGTTCCTGCTCCTTCCGGCACCCTGCAGCTCCCCAGTGCCCTGCACCAGCCCCATGGGCCCCAGCAATGCTGTGCCCCTCACAGAGCCTCACTGTGGTCACCCCAATGGGCTCCCGCACTTCCCAGTACTGCTGCAGCAGCCAGGGAAGCCTCTGCCAGGCATGCGTGCGGTGCTTCTCCAGGCGCACGAGGACACCCATCATGGCACCCATCGCCCTGAGCACGGCCTGCTTCACCTGATGAGGCACAGGGACACGCCGCGTAAAGAGCTGGGGATCTCTCCAGAGCTTGCCTCTCCCACACACCAGCTTGCCCTTCCCACCTGGAGTCTTTCCCTTCCCCTTCACCCCTGCTCACAAGGGCTCATTTGCCAGCACAGGGAGCGTTTCCTCCTGGCACCCCTAGCCCACCCTGCCAAATGGCCCCAGCATTTGGCCACTTCCCAGCAGGCAGCCCCAGCCTCCTGGATGACACCTCAGGGACACCACATGCAGCTGCACTCCTACCCACTGCCTGGCACCACCTGCCCCACAACACTGTCTATGGACTCCCCTCTTGGGGCACTTTTGTGACCAGCCTGCTCCCTTTGACTCCATGCACAGCCCCACCACCCCATGGGTGCCCTTGCTGATGCGGCCCAGGGCTGCTGGAGCAGCAGCACTCACCTCTTCCTCTCTGCAGCCCTGCCAGCTCTTGCCCACACGGCAAAAGAGCAGGTGAACGGGGGAGCAGAGCTGGGCAGCTCCCACTCGAGGGAAGGCACATTTCTCCCACTCGTGGAAGTACATGTTGATGCCTCTGCACCACTGCTCCAGCACTGCAGCACAGGAAGAGAAACAGCTTGGTGTCCGAGTCCCTGCCTGGCAGGAGACCTCGCAGCACTCCCCAAGCCTGCTTTGTGCCCAGGCCAGGGGTGCTAGGGCTCAGWGGGGGAGATCAGGCTTCAGGGGCAACTCGGGCCATGGTCTGAGACACCTGGATTGAAATGCTGCCTTGTTTCTCTCCTCTCCCAAACCACCACCTCCTCCTCTGCACAGCTTTGCTCCCTGACACTGCCYGCTGCTGCCCTTTCCCCTTTCTTCCCAAACGGTCCCTCTCATGGTGATTCCCACTCCCTGCCATGCCCACCCCARACCCCAGCAACAAGGACCATCCCAACCCCTTCCCCTCCCTGCAGGCCCTGCTGTGATCTCAACACTCACCCCCACAGATGGCGCGCAGCATCTGGCCGCTCTGCACCTTGCTCAGCACGCTGTGCAAGGTCGTCAGTGTTGCTCCAGCAAAGGGCACACACTGCAGCGCTGCACAGGGGGCAGTCCCCATCAGCCAGAACTGCCACAGCCCGTGGGCTCTGTGCCCTGCTTGTGCCGTGCATCAGGACAGGGGCTGTGGGGCACTGGGGCCATGGAGTTGTGCCAGGGCAGGGGGCTGGCAGAGCTGACGCTGCACTGGGGGAGCCTATGGCACAGGGAGGTTCCTGCCAGGGCACCTGTGTGGGGGAGCCTTCCTTGAGGGGTGCAGGGAAGCCCGGGGCACCAGCGGCAAGGCAAGGGGCAAAGTCCATCACATTTGGTCTCTAGCTGGTTCCCCTGTTCCCAGCCCAGATGTTTTGGGCAGGAGCGGGAGTCCTGTTTCACACTGGGCACCCACAGTAATGTAGAGCATCAGGCCGGGGACTTTACTGTAGCGGGCAGCCACGTTGCGCAGGGTGGTGAGCACCCACTCCCCCGACATCTCCTGCAGGCTCTTCAGGTGGCCCTGCAGCGCTGACAGGACCTCACGCAGGTGGGAGCGGACCAGTGCCACCAGGACATTGCTCGCCGCTGTCCTCACAGCGTCTGTCACAGCCTGGAACACAACAGTTCCTGCATGGCTCAAGCACAACTGGCTCTCCCCAAAACTCAACCTCCAGGCACCACATAGATCCCGTGATGCTCAAAGCACTCCCCAAGCCAGGACACGTCCCAAAGACTCTCCATGGCTCAGCTGAGCACCAGCATCCAGTGTCTCCCTCAGAGAGAACAAGCTCACCTGGGCTGCTCGCAGGTCTGCGGACACCTCTGCGAGCACTCTGTCCACGACAGAGCGCTGCAGGCAGCTCTCAGAGCTGCACAAGACDCTCTCCAGCTGGCGGTAGGTCTCCTCTCTGCCACCCTGGGGATACACCACACAACGTGCATTGGGACATGCAGCCCTGCAGCGGCTCCAGGTGGCTGAGGGCACAGTCAAGCTGTCAGCAATGCTCAGCAGAGCTGTTAGGAGCAGCTGAGAATCCAGTGCTCTCATTTCCTGACCCTAACCCTGCCACCTTCACCAGGAAAGAAGGGTATGTGGGAGCAACTGCCCAACACCAYGGCAGGATCAGCACTTGCAGGGAGGCATGGCAGCAGGGCAAAGGTGCCATGGAGCGAGAGCCACCTGTGGCATTGGAGAAGCTGGGGCACTGTGGGGAGCCCTCTAGCCCCATGAGACAGCCCCAACTCATCACAGTGTCTTGCAGATGGTCCAATAGAGAAATCACCATGGCGGCAAAGGTAGCAATGGCCACAGGGACAGACCCAGCCATGCTGCTGCCATCCTCCTCGTGCACAGGTCCAGACCGGGAACGTACACGAGTGAAGAAATCTGGAAGGAAAAGCGGAGAGTTGCATCAATCCAGCAGCTCTCAGGAAAGGCCCACAGTCAGGGCATAGGTCTCCCCAGCCAGAGCTCAGGGTACCAGGAGAGGCCAATGAGACCTGGGGACAGCCCTTGCTCTCCAAGCTGGGGACACAGGCACCAGCAGGTCCCTTTCAGCCCCATAGAGCACATAGGGTGCCAAACGCGGTGCTGACCCTCACCTCATGAGGTGATAGAGCAGCTCATGCTAGAGAGCATCTCTAGGCATACAAAGGAGAAGGTGTTGAGGAGTAGTCAGCATGGATTCACCAAAGGAAAGTCATGTCTGACAAACCTTATATCCTTCTATGATGGGATGACTTGCCAGCTGGATGAGGGGAGAGCTGTGGGTGTTGTCTACCTTGACTTCAGCAAGGCTTTCAAMACCGTCTCCCATGATATCTTCATACAGAAGCTGCAGGAGAGTGSWCTGGACAAGTGCACAGTGAGGTGGATTGAGAACTGGCTGGATGGCAGAGCTCAGAGGGTGGTAATAAATGGAGCTGAGTCCAGTTGGAGGCCTGTGGCCAGTGGTGTTCCCAAGGGGTCAGTACTGGTCCCGGTGCTGTTCAACCTGTTCATCAATGACTTGGACGAGGGCACTGAGTGCACCCTGAGCAAGTTTGCAGATGATACCAAGCTGGGTGGAGCAGCCGACACTCCAGAAGGCTGTCCTGCCATCCAGAGGGACCTGGACAGGCTGGAGAGTTGGGCACAGAGGAACCTCATGAGGTTCAGTAGGGACAAGTGTAGGGTCCTGCACCTGGCAAGGAATAACCCCAGGCATCAGTACAGATTGGGGTCGACCTGCTGGAGAGCAGCTCCACGGAGAGGGACCTGGGAGTCCTGCTTGACAACAAGTTAACCATGAGTCAGCAGTGTGCCCTCATGGCCAAGAAGGCCAATGGGATCCTGGCCTGCATCAGGATGAGTGTTGCCAGTAGGTCAAGAGAGGTGATCCTGCCCCTCTAATCAGTTCTGGTGAGGCCGCGCCTGTTGGGCCTGTTCAGCTTGGAAAAGAGAAGGCTGAGAGGGGATCTGATTAACATGTATAGGTACATGAAGGGAGAATGTAGGGAGGAAGGGGACAAGCTCTTCTCATTGGTGGCCAGTGACAGGACAAGGGGTGGAATGGGTATAACAGTGTCATAAATTACGACCACAAAGGATCATAGTCCAGTTAGAATTTTATCAATTGTAGCAAGTAGAATATGAGCAAAAGCAGCGCTGGACGGCGGGGGAGCCCGGCTCCACCAACAGCCGTGCYAAGCAGTTCGAAAGTCCCTCTTTTATACATATCCGCTTCCATGTTGTGCAATAGTGGAGTTACTTTTGCGCATGCTCCAGTTGTTGCTAAGGGATCTTTTTCTGCCTCTCGGTGGTCGTTGAGGCTGAAGTAAAAAGTCTTCCTCCCTTGTCCCATAGTTGACCCCTTACTCCTGTATCCTTATATGGATAATTTGTCCGTTTCTGCTGATCCTTGAAAACATCTGGTGGTTATCTGTA
>NW_020455631.1:447691-448703 GCF_003342845.1 Nothoprocta perdicaria
TACATTTCCCTTGACCTGTTACCAGTTGGATAGTAATTCCTTGCGTATGGTTCTTTTGATCATCCCATGGGCATTCCCGTGGGTTTAAACCCTTGGACCATTGAACTTTACCCATCCTCCCAATTGCCTCAAAGTAYRGTGGTCTAATATTATAACATAACCARCATTCTTCAGTTAAACTTGGTTTGCTTTCATTAAGGGCATGATAAGAGGCTTTCATTAAATTCCATAAATGTTCTTCGGATTCTGATAACTCTAAATTCTTAGATAGGGATAATTTAGTCACAGCATCACTAGTAGTTTCTGATAGGGAGTTTGGAAAAGTGGTCGTGATAAGGGGGCAGAGGGGGCAGCCTCTGGGGAATTCAATACTTTATTCGGCCCGATAGGGAGTGGATCATGTGGAATTYYAACTTTCCTTATTTGAAAGTATCCCCCTCTGTCAGTACTTGGTTCTCTTACTCGGATACCCCAAATACGTCCTAACAACCATGTATCTCCTTGTGGTCGGCTAACACTTAGGGTAATCCCTTGACAGTCACCTACACTTACTATTCCCCAGGACCAGTCTCTTTTTGGGGGTGTACAGGCTCTACTCCCATCTCCCCATGTCGCRTTTAAAAACTTATCTGGTTCAGMTACTTTCCAGTCCGAGGCTATGGTTTCACATCCCCAGTGAGCACAATAGTAATGGCCTGGGTAATTGCAGAACCCTTTTCCAGGGTTAGAAGCGTGACATAAATAAAAAGGAAGATAGTTTAGGCAGGGTTCCATGGTTATCAAATCACACAGCCAGACAGAAAAAGTGGGTTTCCCCGGACCAGTAAAAGTTTTAAGTACTTTTGACTTGTCCAGGGAGATTAGTTCCCATTTAAATGGTTTGTGCGGGTTTGCTGTTTTTGCTGGTAAAATTGGTAAACATAAAGTGTACAGGAAAAGGAGTATTGGGAGGCAATTTTGTTTGTATCCCAATTTAATGCTGTTACCAGTCCAGAGGAAGCTCATCCAGGGC
>NW_020455632.1:0-833 GCF_003342845.1 Nothoprocta perdicaria
GCCCAGCGGGGGCCGCGAGGCCGCCCTGCCCCAGAGGCTGCGGCGGGCGGCGGGAGCCGCAGGATCGGGCGCCGCGGACAGTGGCCCACGTGGCGGCAGCGGGGCCGTCAGCGCGGCGGGTGCCGCAGCAACTGGCCTGTCCCATGGCGCCGGGACGGGCAGGCTGCTGCGCTGCAGAGATGTCCCACGCCGTGCAGCACCGTGCACCCAGCTGGCGCTCAAGAGGCTCTYCTGGAYGCGTGTCCCCTTGCCGAGCAGCGATGCCGAGCTCGGAGACACCTCTGTCCGCACTGCCTGGCACCAGCACAGTGCCGCACGGGCCCACGGGTGCCAAGGGCCCTGCCCGGGGCTCTGTGCTGTCACTGGGGCACCTTGTGATGCGGCGCCGAGATGGGGCCGCGCACGAGGCCGCGCCATAATGGACGGCCGTGGGCAAGGCCAGCGATGGCAGCTGCTCCTACCCGCTGCTGTCAGGGAGGGGATAGTGAATGGGAAGAGTTGCTGTCCTCCATCTGCTGGCTGTGATCATCCAGGGATACCATGAGCCTTCCATTGCTCCCAGGGGGCAGCACTGTGCCGTGTTTACCCTGCAGTCGATCAGGATTTCTAGTCAAAAACATCCCAGCAGACAATTGCTGCCTTTGGGGTGAGATGGAGCTCTCCTGGCCTTTCCAGTCGTCTCTTGTAGGCAGCCTGGACCTTAGCTGAGCTGGTGCTCTCATGTTTTAAAGGATACAGGGCTTGCATTCCACTTGTCTTACACTACAGGCTTCTAGAAGAGAGAGAGAGAGACAGAGAGAGAGAGGGAGAAAAAGAGAAAGAGAGAGAGAGAG
>NW_020455632.1:3205-4707 GCF_003342845.1 Nothoprocta perdicaria
ATCTATGGCAAGTGATCCTGGGGAATGGTGGAGCTGTCTTTATAAGCTCATTGCACAAGGTGATGTTCTGCAAATTAAACTTGCAGCCGAGTGGCAAAAATCTGATTGGAACGAAGCTCGTGTCCACCCTCAAGCATGTCAAAATTAGAGAAGTTGTAGAAGGTGTTTTGGAAGGAGTGTTTGGGATTTCTGCGGGTCTGCCTTCCAACTGCGCCACATGCTCTGGGAGTCTCTGCTGGAGCAGGAAGRTTAGACTAGATGATCTCTAGGGGTCCCTTCCTACCTTGAACATTCTGTGATTCTGTGAGACTTAGGAAGAGGAAAGGGGCACCACTCGACCAAGCATTGGGAAAATGTTTTATTTTCAGGAGGCCAAGTGTTTATTGTGAGGGCAATATTGAATGCTGTTCTTCCGTTGCCATTAAATCCAAGCGCCGCTGTTACAGAACTGGGAAATTGCCCTCATTTTTGCAGGCCATGTGCCCACTCCTCTTCCTTCAAAAGTGGTGGGGAAGGAGAGGTTCAGCTTGGAGCAGATCCAGATCTTCCTGCTGTTGATGACATTTCTGTCCCTGGAGCTGCTCCATCTCCGTGTCTGGGGTGMTTCCTTCATCACCTGTCTCTGGGCAGTCGCCAGCAGAGACGATGTGTTGTGGAGTCCCTGCATGTCCTGTGGGAGCAAGAGCCTGTTAGGGAGTTGTAGGGGTACTGGAAGATACCCAGGGACCGTCTCTGTGGAACCACACAGCCCAAGCTGATGCCATCACAGAGCCTCTGCAGCAGAGGAGAACTCTAGGAAACACAAATACTCCCAAGGGCAATGTCCTGTGAGAGAGCCATCCTAGGCCATAAGAAGGACTCAGGTAAAGAAGATGGAGGCATCAGGCGAGGAAAGGAGTTCTCCATGGAGCGTACAGAGGATGGTTTATGTGGAGGAGGACATGGGATAACTGTGAAGGGCACAGTGCAAGGTGTTTTCCCAAGGACTTCCTTCTGCAGCACCAGCAGTTCCTGGGGAATGGGACAGTCACCCTCACTGCTGCTGGGCTCCTGCTCCCTCCTCCTACCTTTAAAGTGGCCTTGACTGCACAGGTGCGGCTGGGAGAAGCACCACAGCATCCTGCTGGTGTCCCTGGTAGTGCTTGTCAGGCCAGGGGCAGAGGCACATCTTGGGGATGGCCTGGGGACGCTGCTGCTCCTCCTCCCTTGGGGCTGCTCCAGCTGCACAGCTGGGGAGCTGCTTTCAGCCGCTGGCTCTGGGCGGTCGCTGACAGAGCCTTCATGTGGAGGAGTCCCTGCATGTCCTGTGGAGAGAAAGAGCCTCTTGGGGCACTGGAAGATCCCAGGAGATTGTGCATATGGGAGCACCCAGTGCAGCTCTCTGCATTTCCACAGATCCCCTCCCAGAGCCAACACAAACCTGTCCCCCAGCAGCCCTGGCCTGACAGGCCTCAGTGAATCGTCCTACCTGTGGAGGTCTTGGTGTCCACGGGGGACTCCTC
>NW_020455632.1:6332-149556 GCF_003342845.1 Nothoprocta perdicaria
GGAGCGGCTGGGCCAGGTCCTCGTGGGCCCCGCAGGTGGCTGCCAGGGGCTGCCCAAAGAGGGGCAGCGATGGCAGCGGCCCTGAGACGTCCCCATCGGCAGAGGATCCAGGCTCTGCTGCAAGCAAAAGCAAAGCCCAGCTCAGAGGGGAGGAGCCGGCCCCGAGGATGTCCTGGGCGGGCGTGCGGCACCCTATGCTGCCGGGTGTCGTACAGCCCGTGCAGAGGCACTGCAGAGGTTGTGCCCGGCGGGAGGCGGGAGGAAGCAGCATCGCGGGAGGAGGCAGCTGCTCCGCTGCTGTGGGAGACTCACCAGGCACGGGGCCAAGCGCCTSCTGCCTCTCRCAGGGCTCCAAGCRGGGAAAGACCTTGGAGCCRATCTGTGAGCAAGGGGRGAAGGTTGYRGAGCCGSCCTCAGCAGCCAGAGCCACGAGGGAGGGAGCTGCCCAGYGATGATGCCGGGATCGCCGGGAGCCCTCRGGCGCCCGCACAGCGCGGCAGGGGTAGGGCAGCCCCCGCTCAACTCTCCCGAGAGCAGCCTCTCYACCATGTCGGCTGTCAGTGGCAGCTCCTGGGCAAGAGAGCAGAGAGGCGGCGTGAGCAGCCGCGCTGCACACAGGGGCTCTGGGGAGCGCAGGGGCTCCGGGCGAGCGCGGGGCGCCAGGACACTTACGGGGCGCGAGAAGCCGACGATGTTGGTGAGGAGGCGCGGGGAGCGCAGGCGGGTGAGCCTGGCTGCCGGCGCCCCCGGGCTCTGCCTGTGCACAGGGAARGGGAGGGAAGAGCGGGCTCAGCGMCAGGCCTGGCTGCTCTGCCCGCTGTCCCCGGGCGCGCTGCCCAGGGCCCGGCCCCACAGGCACGCGGCCCCTTTCCCGCGCAGGGCTCACCGGAGCAGGGCGTCCAGGCAGAGCTGCTTCTCCTCCTGCGACCTGCAGTGCCAGGGAGAGGCGGCGTGAGCCACGCGGCTCCTGCTGCGCCTCCGCGCACAGCGCGGGCCCCGCACGGCTCCCGCCCGGGTGGGCAGGGGCCGCGGGCCAGGGCTGCCCCCGGGCGGGCAGCAGGACGGGGCTCCTGCGTGGCCCTGGCCCTGGGCCCCAACTCACCGCAACGTCACCACGCAGCTGCCCGTGGACCAGGCCAGGACGATGGAGCGGCTGCAGCGCAGGCCCCGGAGCTCGTCGTCGTGCGCAGGCCCGGCCGCGGCCTCCTCATCCTCCTGGCTGCACAGCACCCAGAGCTCCTGGAGCCACACGCGGTGCTTCAGGCAGAAGAAGGGGCCGCATCTGCAGGGGCAGAGCAGGAGGTGTCCGCCATGCCGGGCCCCTCGGTGGCGCGCAGGGCWGCAGTGTGGGGCAGCCCCACAGTGCCCACGCGGGAAGGAGGCAGGAGGGCTGCGGGGGCTGCTCTTACTTGAGGCTGGCGATGGCGACGGCGTGGTCGAAGAGCAGGAGGTAGCGGTTGCGCGTGCGCTGGTGCCGCGTCACTTGCACGCGCAGGGCGAGGAGCAGCCGGGGGCTCCTGCTGGAGACGAAGACGCCCAGCAGGGGCCGCGAGGCCGCCCTGCCCCAGAAGCCGCGGCGGGCGGCAGGAGCCGCAGGATCGGGCGCCTCGGACAGTGGCCACGTGGCGGCAGTGGGGCCGTCAGCGCGGCGGGTGCCGCAGCAACTGGCCTGTCCCATGGCGCCGGGATGGGCAGACGGCTGCGCTGCAGAGATGTCCCATGCCGCACAGCACCGCGCACCCAGCTGGCGCTTGAGAGGCTCTTCTGGACGCGTGTCCCCTTGCCGAGCAGCGACGCCGAGCTCGGAGACACCTSTGTCCGCACTGCCTCGCACCAGCACAGTGCCGCGCGGGGCCACGGGCACCAAGGGCCCTGCCTGGGGCTCTGTGCTGCCTGGGGCTCTGTGCTGCCATTGGGGCACCCTGTGATGCGGTGCTGAGACGGGATTGCACGCGAGGCCATGCCATAGAGGGTGGCCGTGGGCATGGCCAGCGATGGCACCTGCTCCTGCCTGCAGCAGGATGTAGGCCACAGCCAGGAATGATGCTGTGCTGCAGTGCGTCCTGGCAACCCTTGCCAGCTCAGAGTGTCTGCGGTGAAGAATGCCCAAATTGGGTCCAATAAAGGGACTTTGGTGGTACACAAACCAAGGAACAAAAGTACCAAACACACACTCCTAGTTTCTGTTTCATCTCTGTGGCACTGTGCCTGCTTCCTGACCTGAAAGGTCTTCTTGAGAGGATGAGAAAAAGAAAACCTCTTGAGAGGTTTCCAAATCACAGTGATGATGCCTTTGCTGAACATTGTGAGTTTCCTCTCTGCCCAGCTTTCCAGTCTGCCCACATCCCTCTGAATGGCAGCACTGGTGTATCTGGAGTATCAACCACCCCTTTGAATTTTGTAGAGTCAGCAAAATTGCTCAGGGTGCACTCTGTCCTTTCATCCACATCATTGATATTCATCCACAAGTGAACAGGGTTGAATCGAGTATTGACTGCAAGGGCCACCACCAGCTACAGGCCTGCAACTTGACTCTGTGTCACTGATCACAACACTTTGAGCTCTGTCATTCAGCCAGTTCTCAATCCACGTAATTGGGTTCTCAAATAGCCCACACTTCCTGAGCGTGTCTATGAGGATGTTATGGGAGACAGAGTCAAAACCTTGCTGAACTCAAGGTAGACAACAGCCATCACTCTCCCCTCAGCTAATCAGTCATTCCATCATAGGAGGTTTTTGGATTTGTTAAGCTTGATTTCCCCTTGGTGAATCCATGCTGACTCATCCAAATCAGCTTCCTGTCCTTAACATGTCCTTCACAATATCCAGGATGAGGTGTTCCAACACCTTTGCAGGGATGGAGGTGATGCTGACTGGCATGTCGTTGCCTAGCTCTTCCCTCTTGCCCTTTGGTACTGGTGTGACATTGATTTCTTCCTCCTCCCAGGCACCTCTTCTGTTTTCCATGACCTTTTAAAGATGATGGAGGGTGGCTTAGCAAAAACTTCCTCAAGCTCCTCCAGCACTCTTGGTTGCATCCCATCAGGGACCATGTGTGGCAGTTGAGTCAGGAGCTTCTTGCTTATCCACACAGGTCTCTTGCTCCCTCTGCCTGCCATCTTCCTCACAGAAAGGGTCTGGAGCTAGGAGGGAGTAATGCTTGAATACCAAAGTGCTCTCTTGGGCTCCCTTCCTTCTAGGGCCTACCTTCATGGTGGCTCCTCCAGGTAGATGTCTGAAGAGGCCTATATTTGCCCTCCTGAAGCCCATGTTGCAATCCTACTTATCACTCTTGCTTCTTCTTCGCTAGACCCTGAAATCCACTWTCTCATGATCACTGTAGCCAAAGCTTCCCCCACCCTTCACATCTCCCACCAGTCCTTCTTTATTTGTTAGCATCAGCTCCAGCAGCAGACCTCTCCTGGTGGGCTCCTGCACCACCCGTGTCAAAAGGTATCATCAACATTCTGCAGGAACCTGCTTGGGTGTGTGTACCCAGCTGTGTTTTCATTCCAACATATAACAGAGCGGTTGGATTCCCCCATAAGAAGCAGTTTCCTTACTTGCATTTTCCAGGAGCTGGCACAGGAGAGGCATTGGTGTCCTGTTGTGTCTCTCCCTGATGACAGAGGAGGGAAAGAGGGGCTCTTTCCTCAGCAATATTTCCTCAGCAATCCAAATGTTGCAATATTAAGATGTTGAAGACCTACTTTTCTCAGCTTCAAGTGTGCGAGATGCTTACTCACTACCTGGAGAACTCTTGGGGTTGTTTTTAGGATGGTACTGTTTTGCTCTGTCAAATTTCAGCTGGAGTTGGGATTTACTTGCTTTCCTTCATTTCTTCTTTGCTTCTTTCTCCCTTTTGCTATGTGCAGGTCTCGTATTTATACAAAAAGCTTACCTTTGTTCTTATGGAGTCTTTCTAGATGTATGTGTGCTAACAAAAAGGCGTTCCTATTTTAAAAGCTCTGTTTGGGGCAGTGCCAACTGAGCCAAGGGAGTGTTTGAAGGCTGCTGCTCCTAGGAACAAAAATGAATGTCCAGAAAGCTATAACCTTGGAAATACCACCCAGAACAGGTCAATAAAAGTTTACAGGAGCTCATACTAGCTCTTCCTTGCTAGTGGCAGGTGACTACACAGGGAGATTGTATAATTATGGATGGGAGGTCAGCTGCACTACTGTGCAGTTCCATCCCATGCAGACCTTAGGCTGCATAGTCCTGTTGACCATAGTAGATCATAGTCCAGTTAATTCAGAAACATTTGAGATTGACTGCCAGTCAAACCCATTTACTCTTCTGTATTGACAGTGCTCCTGCTCAACTCACCCTAAGGTATAATTGGACTACATAAAACTTCTAAGCTATTGTCCACTTTGTAAAACTTTATGAACATCAGCTGTGTAGATGGCAGTTGATGCTGTTTGACTCTAAGTTAAAATAGGAGGGATAATTAGCAAGTGAAGAAATAGAAAACCAAAACAGCAAACAAGAAAATGGATGGACAAGGAAACTAACCAATTTCCTATCACCTTCAAGACAATATTTTTAAAATGTGTGAGTTATTTGAAATGAATGATGCCACTATTGAAAAGATCCCCAGTAGTGAAAATTGGTTCTGAYAGACCAGGTTCATCTTGTTAGGTTTATAATATGTGCCTCAATAACATTTTCTCCTGCTGGTTCAGGCCTCAGATCTGAGTTAGTCCATGAGCCCTCCCTGACCTATGTCTGTACAATGAGAATACAGCAAACTGCAGAACAGAAATTTTTCATGTTTCAAGTTTTCAGGATAGCATGATGAGGAATGGGATTATTTCCTCTTTCATAATTGTAAGATCTAAATCCTCTCTGAAACTCAGAAAAAGAAAGGAGCATCAAGCTGAATGGCCAAGGAGCTATTGGTGTATATGACCATCTCTAGAGGACAGGGGTGACATGTCATGTCCTGGGGCATCAGTCCTGGGATAGAATCAGTCTTGGGAAAATACTGTCAGGGAGTTCATAATTATATCTCTCTTATCTTTAAGATCACATTTTATAATGCAATGTTAATTATTAATTGAAAACAGCAATGGTCCAAATTCTATTATCACTGCAGTGCCAATAAACCCAGGATAGCTCTGCTTAAGCATGTGCTTTTGGGCCTGTGTAGCCAAGACCATAGTACTGACAGATAAGGAACACAGCAGAAGGAGTCAGCAACTCTGATCCAAGTTGAGATCTTACATGAAACCAGGGCTGGCCTTTTACCATGTGGACTGAAGATCAAAATTTATCACATTCCCCTCTGTAACATTCCTTCAAAGTGGACTTTAAGGTAAATGATAATAACAATGCCATCACGTGTTGTTTAGCAGGGAAACCTTGCTATTCTAATAATGCCACAAAGGTGGAAAGCTCAAAGCTGGTTGGCTGATGTTCTGTGGAAAGCTCAGTGGCAGGCCCTATAAATTGCAAGGAATGAAAGCAAACAGTTTGTCTTTCCATCACAAAAATGAGCTCCACCAGCTTCCTGTCCTGCCTAGCTCTCCTATCATACTATGCATATGGTATCTCTGTAAGTAGAAACCAGTTTTCTACAGTTGCCTCTCATTCCAGAGATGTATTGGACCTTATACGAGCTSTATTTTACTTTCTTTCAGGTCAAGCATCTCTCCAGTGAAGTTGGTAAGGACTCTCTGAGCTGTTCAGAGAACTGAAGATTGTTTCTTTTGCTTGTTGTGTTGCTACCACCTCTGAATGCATGTTCTTTGTCTGTCTTACAGCACAAAATGCTGATGCTGGTGAGATAATCAAAGACATTCCAGAGATTAACTTAGGTGAGTTGATGTCTAAAAATCCATGCAGTCCTACTGAGAAAGTTGTAAGCAGAAAGATGAAGCTTTATTAAAAAAAGAGGCAGGGGATGGTCATGAAAAGACCATTGTTACAGGAAAAATAAATATAATGAAGGGGTCTCCAAATCATCTTTCTCAGACTGCTTTGCATAGAATTTTGAAATTATCCTAGTTTTCAAGGCACTCCAAGGCTTGGGTGAAACTGGGGCTATAGCTCTGCATAAATGAGAGATGCAGATGTCTTCCACTTGAGGCCGTAGCATGCTGTATCAGTAGTAAAGGCCTTGGAGTCTAGCATTTTCCTTATCTCTATACATGTTTTTTATAGAGTTTCAAAAAGCAGGTAATAGCTTAAATGCTTAGTTGAGTATATATGAGCAGTTAGGTAATCAGGAGGAAAAGGTACAACAGCATACCTTCTTTCTCTATTTTTTAAGCTCTGTAATGCAAATTTCCGCATGTACTTTACTGACATACTACRCAATATTGCTTATCGATGCATTATTGCAAATTGCTATGTTCTCTACAGAATTGTTTCATCATGTGACTGTTGCCACTGGCTGGTAACAAGCAAGAGGTTATCACACTGGCTACCAAATTTCTGCTCCCCACAATACAGCCTTTGTTAAGTAGTAAATATTGAGTAGAAGCTGCAGATAGAAGCTAATCCTTCCTTGTTCTCTGTAAATACCTGAGAACATAAAGCTCATACACATCATAAATAGATTCAATGCTTTATGAATTGAAATATATTTGATATTTGATTTTCAATTATCTTTC
Source organism: Nothoprocta perdicaria (assembly GCF_003342845.1). Taxonomy (NCBI): domain Eukaryota; kingdom Metazoa; phylum Chordata; class Aves; order Tinamiformes; family Tinamidae; genus Nothoprocta; species Nothoprocta perdicaria. The sequence goes on from NW_020455632.1 coordinate 12,953, forward strand.
ATTAAACTGCTTTTCAGCTGCTGGACTGGACCTCTTCCAGGGGGATATCTTGCTCCCAGTAAGTAATGCAAAGTGTTGTAGCTATAATTTGTCCTAATTATATTTTCAGCACAAATCAATCCATCTTCCTACAATAGCATCATCATTACCTATTAATTCTCTTTTCAGGACAAACAGCGAAATGCCCTAAGAAATGACACGTACAGATGGAAGTTCCCTATTCCCTATATTTTGGGTGATAACCTAGGTAAAGCAGATACGTTATTCATATTTTAAATCCAAACACAGGAATCATTATGAGAATTTTTTTTAGAGGGCTTTCCCACGTTAACATTCACTAATAACCACATTGTGCCTTTATCTGAAAACCAAATGTCTCCTCTATACCTGTCATAAAAAACATATAATTCAGTCAAACTCAATCACTTTTCTTTTGGTTGCATGTATATATTTCTTACTTATGTGAGATGAGTGACCTGCAACATGTTAAAAATGCATTCCTGAAATATGTTTTGCAGATCTGAATGCCAAAGGAGTCATTCTTGAAGCATTTGAAATGTTCCGCCTGAAGTCTTGCATTGATTTCAAGCCATATGAAGGAGAGCCAAACTACATATTCTTCAGAAAAGAAAGTGGGTAAGGTTTAGTTTTGTTCTGCAGAACCAGTATGGAATTCATCTGTTCTTACTTCTGCAGTCTGTACGTTTAGCCTAGGCAGGCCTTGTGCACATGATAGTGAGTAAATTTTCAGGGCTTAGGTTGCCTTCATTCTGTAGATGATCAGAGCACATGGTCCACACTTAAATAATAATTCATATACTTGCTTTGTACTTAAATCTTTTTTGATATTGCTTTAAGTCCAGTGAGCAAATGGGAACCTTAAATACAGAAAAGAATACTTAATGAACAATGAAATCTCTTTTTCAGGTGCTGGTCCATGGTGGGAGACCAGCAGACTGGACAGAACCTCTCCATTGGCTCAGGGTGTGATTACAAAGCAATTGTGGAACATGAGATCCTGCATGCTTTGGGATTTTACCATGAGCAGTCAAGGATGGACCGGGATGATTACGTGACAATCTGGTGGGATGAAATTCTTGATGGTTGGTATTGAACGTAAAGCYGAGTATTATAAAGTGTAGACTGATGGTATCTTTCTCATTAGTTGTTAAAGCCTTCTTAAAGATGTGAATTCAGTGATATGGGACCACACCTGAGACCCCCTGTAAATCAGTGTGTAGATGAAGCATGGTTTCCATACAGTTTCTCTTGTGGAAGATGAGGATCAATCTAAGCCCAGAGATGAGTCACACTCTTTGGAAGTTAGGAGGCAATTTTGCCCCTTAGTTGAAGGACTGTAGCCCTTTTGAACAAAACACTTTTTCCTTTCTTGCTGTGTAATGTAAAATTGCATTTACTGTCAGGTTTTCTCAAAGTCTGAAATGTTTTTTTTTTACTCAGAAACTCATGTTTTCCAGAAACTGGAAAGATTCACTTKGTACATAAAGAAGCTTCAAAGAGTCAGATGGGATACATAAAATAAGGTTCTTTCCCACTCTCCCCAGCCCACTATATCTCTGTAGGTCCTTGGTTTCATGTTTAGTTTCATCAGATTTGGTAGCTTGCTGAGTTTCAGCAGCTCTCTGTAGTCCTCCTGGTCTCTAGGCAGTTTATCTTTCTATCTCCCTTATTATTTAATAATACAATATTTGAAACAGAGTGAATGGTAGTCTGCAACAAACTCTTAAAGGCAAAGGCACCAAATATAAACTCGTTTCTCCCAGTAGTGGTTCATTGTCATGCCAAGCCTTGTGGCCATTTGCATTCAYACTTGCCTCTGCCCTGCCCACTCTCTTTTGGAGTGGCTGAGCAGTAGGTGGGATGTGGATATTCATGGTTTGGCAGACCATGATTTTTACTGTTATGAAAAGCACTAAACCCAGCCCACYTTATCTACCAATTTACCAATTTGATCTCAGCTTGAATCATGGTGGTTATGATGGTGATGATGCTAATACTTAGAGCCTGACTTTTGGGACCTGTTATATTGTGCTCTGTAACTACTCACCTCTTAAACCAAAAGTCTTGCAATGGATTATTATGAGTTTTGTGTTGTATAGAGCTATTGAAAAACTTAACAGAATAGTCAATTCCTACCTTCTATAGGTTTCTATCCATASTACATCATTGTATTTTCCAATGAGGAAAATACATAATGTAAAAAACTGTAACTGAAACTCTCTGAAAGAACTAAAAGGTTGGAGAAAGGTTGATTTGATTCCCTAGTTTGCATTAGATTTAGCCAATGGGCAGAATTTGTTTCTTGAGGCTTTTGGGTTAGAATTAAGCTCACAGACTTATACATCTCAACATCTACCTCTGTTGTCCGCCTATAAGCTGTATGTCTAAGCGTAGATGACTGTATTAGCATGACATAAGTCTCTCTGGGTTAGATGAATCCCACCACAACTGAGTCAGCATAGGCTGGATTTACTGAATGCTGCACAGGAAGGCACAAACCCAAAGAACCCAAACAGTTAATCAAGCCTTCATTCAGGCAAGACCCTTTAGACTTTGTATGTTTATTTTTACCCAGTCCTGAAACATTATTTGCCCCTCTAAAGGGTAATAAGGCTGGTGTATATGCATTTGTTTGCCCATCTTCTTTAATGCATTAATGACTTGGAAACCCAAATTTATAGCATGGTAATGTTTTTTATCATAATGCATTTCCATAAACTTCAATGCAAATAGAATAGAGGAGAAATAGAGGAAATAGAGAAATAGAGGGGGGAAAAAAACTCTTATTCATGTTCCTGTTGACATAAAAGCTAATAAGCTTTATTAGACTTTGGAGAAAATACACAAGAAAGCTAGGAAATGAAGTTGCCTTCTCAATGAATGGCTTATTTATTTTAAAAACATCTAGAMGTTATTCTTTTCCTGATAAGGATCTTAAAGAACAACACTATTATTACACAAGTCTGTGTTTTGCCACGATTTTATTCCCAGTTATAAAAAGCAATAGTGCTTAATTAGCAAGATTCTCACCCTTTCTGATAAGAGGTCCATTTCAAGAATCTGGAAGAAAATAATCCCCAAGCTTTTATATAATCTTGAGCCTTGGACTGAAGACCTTTGTGCCCAGTATAGAGCTTTTCCAGAAGGGAAGGGCAGATGTACACAGAGAAGAAGTAATTGTCCTCTGATTACAGGCATTTAGGAGAGAATGAACCCAAATATTCTGGAAATATGGAAGTATTATCTGGGGAAATGTTAAGAATCTCTCTTTACTTCCATACCGATGCATATGAAATGGTCTCTCTGTCTCAGAGGATAATTTCACCTTGAAAAAAAAGAAAAAAATAACCCGTTCTCTTGTAAGAAATGATTCCACCAAGGAACATGTTTCCAGAAGATTTTTCAGAAAAAAAAAAAAATAAGGAAAAAACCAAAAGATTAATAAACCGAAAATATGCAAGTTGGTGTGGCTGTAGCAATATGATCAATCTAGGGTAAAACCTCATTGCTTTGGCATATTACTCGTAGCATGTTCTTTTCACTGAAGAATAGAAGAGGCTGGAGGCACTGCAGAACTGCCACTCCTGCCCTCTTGATGGTTGAAGGGCTTCTCCTTGTTCCTATGGGATCTAATGTCCTGGAAAATGTTTGCATCATTGTTCACAGAGTCTGGAATGCACTATTATTTATCTCTAAATACATTATTTCAGGATGCTTATCAGGGACCATTAGACAACCTAATTTGACTTCCAAGATATCAGTGGTCTTTATAGCTGGCTTATGTTTTATTTTGAACCTACATAACTCACGTGGGATAGGAAACTGCAAACTAAAAATGCTTTGTTGTCCAAATGACTTCACAAACAAATCACATGGATTTTGAACCATCTATCAAAAAGCAATTGCTTTGCATATATCAATTCTACCACAGAAAATTGTATCCAAAGAGCCTTGCTAAACCCATTTCTTTTCTGATTGCTCTAAGGATGAAACACTTTTATGCTCTTTTCCCAGGCAGGGAACATAATTTTCTGAAGTACGATGACARCTACATCAGTGACCTGAACACCCCCTATGACTATGAATCAGTGATGCACTATGCACCATTTTCATTCAACAAAAATGAGAGCATCCCCACAATCACAGCGAAGATACCAGCATTTGATAACATCATTGGACAGCGTCTAGACTTCAGTGCCATTGACCTGGAAAGACTCAATCGCATGTATAACTGCAGTAAGTCATAATTTAGAGATGGCAAACTGCTTCCTATGTTTACACTTTACCCTKCCGGATTTATTTCCCTTAAGTCCCTAAAAATAAGAAAATTATTCTCAGGTGCTCTTCAGGCAATATTGAAGAGGGACTGTGGTACAGAGACTTAAACTGTTCATGTCTCCTTTTGTCCCTCTTTGGCTCTGCTGTCATAACTTTTATAGAACTCCAATTTGTCAATGAAAGTCAGCTCATTCCCATCTTCTCTTTCATGTTGCTCCTTGGGACTCAGACACATGGCTGTGTTCTGCTCTTTTTTGGGGCAGTTTCTCTGGCCTCTGGTATGAGATGAACGCAATTGGGTATTCTCTTTTACTGAAATTTGGACCAGATGCATAATGTTGCACCTGGTATGGGTTGAATCTAGACCCCATCATTCTTTCCATTTGGTTGCTCAGCTCGTTAAAGATGTTATCACATCTGTGCTTTTTAGCAAAAAATTGTTGTTCTCACAGCTCTGCCAACAGGAACATCCACTTGCAGGCAAACTTACCTGAACTGACCTAAGCTAACTGGATAGACTTTGCTGGAAGTGGGTTAAACCTTCCTAAATCCAAGCATACAAGTGAGCCATGGAGACTGATAACGTCCAGCAGTTAAATACAGGAATGAGATGACAAAATCTTTAATCAACATCGCTGTTCACAAAGCAACTATGTTGTGTGGTGGGATGTTGGTATCTTTATGCAGGGAATCTCTCTGGAAATAAACCTTTTGTTTTTTTCTCTCTTGAATCCTTGTCTTAGGACTTACATCTGCACTGATCAGGTATTCTCCAAAATATCTATACTAATATAAACAAAAACCCAAATAGGAGTAGAAATATCCAAATTTTGTTTTAAATGAGATACTTCAGACATAACCATGTATGCATTTTTTTTCAGCTTCAACACACACTCTTTTGGACCAGTGTGCTTTTGAGTATGAAAACATCTGTGGCATGATTCAAGGAACCAGAGATGACCTAGACTGGGTCCATCAGCAGAGCAGTGCTACAGGGCAGGAAGACCACACGCTTGCTGGGCGTTGTAGAGGTAAAACCAAGCAACAGAGCACCCAACCAGAGAAAAGGGGTTAGCTGGGGTAATGGCCACTTCTGCATGCCTGGCTGGACAGTTTGGTTTAAAGGAAGRTTTAGAGAAGTTGCTAAAGATGTTGTCATAGAAATGCCAACATTGTCTACTCTAAAAACAGAAGATTAAATGATTACACTCAGGAGACCACCCAGCAGACAGTTTAGCTGTAATGTTTCTAGCTAAGCAAAAATCTCATTTCATTTTCACGTGTCTTGGCACTGTCATTCTAAGTTTATGATCTCTTTAGTGTTATCATAAAAGCTTTTTGAAGATAGTGGAATGTTCTCCACACCAACAGTATAAAAATGAACAACAAACCATTTTAACTAGAGTCCTTTTAAATACAGCCTGGAAGAGGACTTACTGCAACTTTCAAAGTCTGAGTGGGAATTATTTTGTTGCTRTATGATAAGAAGTGCACGAAATAGCACTCATAAACCATGGATGAATGTGGCATTTGCAAAGCAAACAATAAGTTAAGCTTAAGAGTACATGCTCTGAAGATAGCAGAAAGTCACATTTCATTATAATGTTATTTTTAAACGTTAATTTGACATTTTTCAAAGAAGAGAATCTCAAAGATCTGGAGTCAATTCCAGTCAGAGTTGCAGGTTGTATTCTACAAGTGAAAGTAATGATTAAGCAAGGATATGATTTGTCATTACTTAGTCAGCTTTCTTGGAACTTTGGTGGAAAAAAAGTGTCTATATATAGAATGCAAGAATCAGAGCCACATTCAGTTGTGCTTTATTTAGTGTCTATATATAGAATGCAAGAATCAGAGCCACATTCAGTTGTGCTTTATTTAATCTTTGATGAGGGAAAAATTTGACCTGTCATCAGGATGAGAGTCTATTCCTCTTTTGTTGGAATAGGCAACACAAGGAAAGAAAAACAGAGTATCAACTGCTCATAAGGCTGGTAGTTATCAATCAGATAACTGTGAGACTGCAAAGTAACTTTAGAAAATCATCTGATATCCTTTACAAGAACATGCTTCTAGACTTCTTCTGGGATTTTTTTTCTTCTTTCTTCTACTTTTTTTCTTTTTTTCTTGATATGATTGTTGCTGAAAAAGCCTTTGAGTTGTTTGRTATTATTATTGGGTAAGAGCATGTCTTGTAAGAGTTTTTGTGTTTTTAGGGCTTAATAAGTTAGAGATAATTAATTAATTAATCATGCTCCTARCTCCCGTGACATCGCRAGATCTTCCGAGTGCCATGCCCTAAGCTCTATGCCCTGTATTATACTATATCATCTACTTTCGCTAAGCTCTCTAATTTATTAAGCCCTAAAAACACAAAAACTCCTACAATGTCTAAAAACTTAACCTGCACCTATGCTTTAACATCTAATGACTCAGCATAAAATAAGTAATCATGTTCCCTGAAGACTTAATGGAGAGGGGTAGGTGCCATTAAGGATCTCTCAAGGGCCTAAATGAATTGCTAGGTTGGGGAATGCCTCTCCTTTTCAAGACCTTCAAAGGCTCCTTAATTCCATCAGGAATTCAAACACTTTTGGAGAACCCCTTTTGCCACTATCTCAAGTAGGGGCTAATTTTAGGTTTCTAACACAGATGGACCGCATTTTGCTCAAACAGTTGCAAATCCAGTATTTTTTTACTTTTTTCCTGGTTTACCTGAGGGAGGGGCTGTACAGCTTAATGGTCAGAGAGAGGACATAGCAGGAAGGCTTTTGATTTGGTCGCTGTATGCTCTTGCTGACGTCCCTCAAGACCAATGGCAGTCATGGATCCTACTTTCTAAGCAGTGAAGTGCCTTATGTGTGAATAGAGCAGTCAGGCACCCTTGATAAAGTTTCCACAGCATATGTGTTCAAAGYACTCAACATACCAGGTGTGAGGCACCAGAGAATATTCCCAGACCTGGCTAGAAGGGACATGAAACACAGAACAGCTCTGCCAGCTCCACTGGCCGTACAGGAGGCTATACTGTGATTATACAGCTGCAGGTTGGACTGGTGACACCTCAGGCATCAGAGCACGTGAGTCCAAAAAACATGTCCCAAGGTGAGAAGGCTTTCACAGAATAGTTACAAGAATTTCACTTAATAGTGTAATCATCGACTGTAATGAATAACTATAGAGCAATGCGGTACAGATAAGATGTGACAAGGTCGTGTGATAAGAATGCATGTGATAAGAAATGTGTGCAATGGTGAGTTTGTGAATGTCATACGAAAACAAAGGTAAATATAAGGATAAGGGTAGATACTTCAATTCTAAAGATTGCTTCAGCAAATGTTAGTGGGGAATTAGTAGAGTGACAAAGATGATTCACAGAGAAACAAAGATGATTAAGGGACTGCAGCATGGATTGTGTGARGAAAGACTAAGCAAGCTGGGCCTGTTTAGCCTGGAGAAGAGAAGGCTGAGAGGAGATCTGATCAATATGTATAAGTACCTGTAGGGAGAACGTAGGCAGGAGGGGACCAAACTCTTCTCAGTGGTGGCCAATGATAGGACAAGGGGCAATAGGTATAAGGTGAAACACAGGAAGTTCCATCTCAATGGGAGGAAGAACTTCTTTCCTGGGAGAGTGACAGAGCCCTGGAACAGGTTGCCCAGGGAGGTTGTGGAGTCTCCTTCTCTGGAGATCTTCCAAACCTGCCTGGATGCCACCCTGTGCCCCGAGCTCTGGGTGTCCCTGCTGGAGCAGGGGGTTTGGACTAGATGATCTCTGGAGGTCCCTTCCAACCTCAACCATTCTGTGGTTCTGTGTGCTTTTGTGATCCTGTAAATTAAATTAGATGATAGACAAAAATTCTTATCCAATTCTTGCTGGTTATCATATACCGTTTCCTTCTATTTATGTCACAGCATTTTAGGCCTACTAAAAGAGTGGGGTTGAAATGATAGGTTTATACTATGCAGCTATAGGAAAGCCAGGAGGAGACACCAATACTCTATACTTTCTTCCTAGATGCTGGCTATTTCATGTACTTTGACACCAGCTCTGGCACGGCAGATGAGGTGGCTGTCCTAGAGTCTCGAATCCTTTATCCAAAGAGGACTCAACAGTGCCTCCAGTTCTTCTATAGGATCACAGGAAGCCTTTCTGACAAGCTGGTCATCTGGATTAAAGAGGACGATGGCACTGGAAATGTTCGCAAAATGAGGAAAATCCAAACCTTTCAAGGTAATTCTGAAAATATAAGGAATATACAAAATACTGCAGGAGGAAAGGTTGATTAATGAGTGCAGGACTAGTACAAAGCAGCTCAGATTTCAGGAGGCTTTCCCTAACCTACCAAAAGAGTATCTTGCAATTCAGCTAGTGATTTTGATATTGCAGCAGCGTATGTGTCAGTAACACTATGACTTGTAATAATRTAGCTCATGTGACCCACAGCAGAAGTCCCTAATTTCCTGATATTATATCGTGCTTAATGAATGGCACCCCAAACTCTGCTGGAGTTTTTTCAGTCTAGATTTCTACAGGCTACGATATGATCTGATGCTGGCTTGCTGACAAGCAACTATCTGTGCTCGCATTACTCAGTAAGAACCCCGACTGTTTCTTTTCATGTGGCCAGAGATAAAATACATGGAATTTTGGAACCAGAGTTCCCTCTTTGGATTATTTTGCTATATAGGACAAATCCAGCTACCAAGGGACTATTTATTTAATGTTGAAATCCAAGATGTGATAATCTCTCTTTATTAAGCTCCTGGAATTTCATGGAAGGACAAATTCCTGAAAAATTAGTGGTCACACTTGATTCCAATGTCCTGGAATACCTGCTCACATCTGCTTGTTATGTCTTGGCCTTTAGCATCTTGCCCCTTGAATTAGAGACTGTCATTCACCAACATCTGCATTCTTCCTAATGCAATGTGTCCAAGGCATTTAGATGATAACATCTATAATATTATTATGCTATTATCATTATAGCAACTTAAGATCTTTAGCCTTCAAGACTCTGTGAGAATTGTCTAAAAGTGCAGCTTAGTTGGATGGACAGATGGTTAGGAATAAACTGCTTCATATACCACTAATCTTGCTGATGTTTTATTTTTCTTTTACCAAAGCGGATAATGACAATAACTGGAAAATTGGCCATGTAACCCTCAACGCTCAAAAGAAGTTCCGATATCTCTTCCAAGGACTAAAGGGCAACCCCAGCTCTTCATCTGGTGGGATTGCTATTGATGACGTGACACTTGCAGAAACACCCTGTCCCACAGCTGTGTGGGTTGTCCGAAATTTCAGCCAAATCCTCCAAAATACATCAACCAGTGTTATTSAAAGCCCTCGGTTTTACAGCCCGGAGGGTTATGCCTTTGGCATAAGCCTGTATCCCCAGTCCAGAACCAGCGGCTACAGTCGCGTTGGCTTTCACTTGTGCAGTGGAGAGAACGATGGTGTTATGGAGTGGCCAGCTCTGAACCGCCAGGCTACCCTCACGGTGCTGGACCAGGATCCTGACATCTTGAAAAGGATGTCTGCAAGCAGAAGCTTCACCACAGACAAAAGCCAGGTTCTCCCAAGTAAGTGGTATTCACATGAAAATAAAAAATAAAAAAGTGAAAATTAAAGTAATCTGAGCCACAGGATTGAGTGCAGGACACAAAGTTGGGCAACTTTGTCTACATTTCATGATTTGGGCCCTTTCCCTCAGAACTCCTGTCCATTAAAGGCCATTTGAAGTGAAAAGTGTTGCACAGAGTGTTGTTGGTATTATTATGAAGAATATAAGGAATATCTGAGTTTATTATGAAGAATTTAAGGGATATCTGAGTTTGACTATCTGAGTTTGACACAATGCTTCTGCGCCAAAGGGTTGCCAAATCCCATCCTGCAGTTTGAGAATTCTAGTTTCCAAGCTCCTTTATGAGCTCTCATGCGAGCTCCTTTATGAGCTTTATGAGCCTTTATATCATCCAATATGATGGGTGCTGTGTCAGCACATGATAGTGCAATGTCAGCAGGGCAGTGTATTTCAGTGCTAATTCAACATTAATTAAATTAAAATTATATTTTGAGAATTGAGTTAACTTTAATATACCCGATCTGAAAGCATGGGGTTCACACTGTAGCTGTATTCAAGGAACAAAATATCTGCAAACACCTAAGAGATCAGTTTGCAACATTTGAAATTTATCTCACTCTGGTATGTAGTCCAGATTTGATTTTTTTTAGCAGAACCACAGCAATGAAAAAAAAACATTAGACTATAAACCATAGATGCTTCAGAACTGCACACGAGCACTCCACCATATTTAAGGGGTGTCCTTATGCAGGAGAGTTAGTTCAGCCCTTGATGAAAGGAGAGCTGTGGAATTCAAATGTCATGAGAATCGTCATGTAGACTATTTCTAAGCATCTACTGTCACCCACAGTTTGTCAGTGCTCTGTGATTTGTTTGGGCATCTGAGCCCTGAATTTGATTTTGCAGCATGAATCCTGTTTTAACTTGGAGTAAAAGTCATGTTATATTTCCAGACTGGAAGAGTTTATGGTGTCCATTTCTCTCTTTGCAGACGCTAACACGACCTCGATATGGGAGAGACCATCTCTTGTTGGAAATTTTGATGTCTCATGCAATTGCTATAGAAGTGTAGACTGGGGGTGGAATACCTTCATATCCCATAGCCAGCTGAGAAGGAGAAGCTTCCTGAAAAATGATGATCTGATTATTTTTGCCGAATTTCACGGTAAAGGCTCTGTTCCTGCTTCTTACAAAAAACAAACAAACAAACAAACAAAAAAAAAACCCACACAAGTGGCTGCTCTTTTCTACCTCTTTCCTAACTGTGTCTTTTCAATATTGTTTCCACTGTCTAAATCCTCTTCTCCTCTAAGCGCACTCAGGAAGAACTTTAGAAAGGAATTATTTGCCTTATTTCAGGGAATATTGACTGAAGTGTTTGTGAGTTCATAGAAATAGCAATGACTTATTGAGGGTTAGTTTCTTAGACACCTTTAAGCACCCTCACCACTACTCATCTACATTTCTGTGAACATATTAAAAAGCCTTTCCTACTTGGTCTATTTTCAAAAAGAGCAGCCACACTTAGCAGTTTTCCAAAGCACCGAATGACTCTGACTTACTTAAATCACTACTATAAATTCAGCTCTTTTGAGCTTTAAATTTACAGCACTTCTTGTGGCACAGCAAGAGCTCTCTAAGGGGTTTATGGGCAAGGAGTATCTTCTGATCCACAAAGGTCTTTGTGGACCTCTGCGATAAAGAATAGTGCATATAATAGTATCACTCATTGTTATCTGATGTCCTTCTCTCCTCTTTCCTTCTTTAAAAGATCTGCTTCACCTCAATAACACTGAAGTCCCTGTTGAGCCTGCCCCATCTTCCATCACGGAAGGCCTCATTCTTCAACGGCAGAAGAGAGCGGCCCAGGATATTGAGCCTGTTCAAGACTGGCTTCCTTATCTGCAAGATCCGTGTAAACCAAATCCGTGCCAGAATGATGGAGTCTGTGTGAATATGAACGGGAAAGCAAGCTGCAGGTACCACTGACCTCTCCTCTGTCAGCCTCAATTTTCTTAAGAGCTAAGTAACGCAAGTGATAAGAACTCAGTGCTACAATTCTCAAAGAAGGTCTCAGCTACTAGGTTTTTAGACAGCCGGAACAAAACACCTCACTGCAGCAATTATTTTTTACTAGCAGTCCCAGGAAGCCCCCTCTGCATTGCTTACAGGGGATGTAAATAGCCTCCTCATTAGGTGGGCATGTTGTGATGAGAACTGCTGTAATGGGAACCTTCCATGCAGAACCAGGCGTTAGAGACCTATAAGCCTTTGGGGTAGGACACAACACCTGCTGTGCTTGAATCTGTGGTTTATTTTCACAGGTGCCCATCAGGACAAGCCTTCTTGTTTACTGGTGAGAGATGTCAGTCAATGCAGGTCCATGGAAACATCCTGGGACTGACAGTGGGTGGAATTGCTGGAACCATTGTCTTGACCATTGTCCTCATTTCCATGATGGCTAAAAGATAAAGAGCTATAGGAGGATAAATCTCAGCCCAGTATTTTTCAAGAGTTCAAAAGGCATTGGTTTGCAGTGAAAAAATGTTAAAATACAACTTGTAAAAGACTAGTCAGCATACAAACATTGAAAGCAAAACAAATAATTTGTTAACAGTTAATGCCTTAACATGCTCGATTACCTGACTGGACCTTACCATGAGCTAAAGATAGTTACAGATCCAACTACCTTCTGCAAGCTGCTCCAACCCCCCATGAAAGTTGTCAAACCCATAAATTGTCCACAGTTATGTAATAAATGTAAAAAAAAAAAAAAAAAAAAAAAAAAAAAAAAAAAAAAAAAAAAAAAAAAAAAAAAAAAAAAAAAAAAAAAAAGCAGGACCTGCTTGTTAATCTGTGAGACTGAGAAAGTGAAATGAAGCCAAGTTGCTGCTCCTTATCCATCTGCAAAATTTTTGAAAACAGTTGCCATCACTTCATGAAAGCTTGTCTGCCCTCAAGTTCCCCCCATTTCATTTCTGGAAATGGCCTCAAGTGGTGCCAGGGAAGGTTCAGGTTTGTCCCGATCCGCTGTTGGGGGAAGTTCTGATATGATCCCCAGRGCGAGATTAAGACATGAACAGGGTCAAATGCCATAGAACCTTCTAAGCTCTATTCTCATAATTGCTATCGATAGAACAAAGAGAAGAAGGGAAAAGGAAAAAAACAAATATAAGCAAGTGAGCGGGAGAGAGAGATGCAGCAAGATTACAGATACCACCACCATCAGTCCAGCTACATTTTTTCAGTTCCACCTCAGTGCAGGTTATGGTCTCTTGAAGACGAGGCCGCTCTTGGTGCAGGTGATGATCTCTTCAGAGAGCTCAGAAGAAAACAAAGAAGAAGCTGCTCACTTGGTGCACAGGTGAAGAAGTCGCTCAGTGCAGGTGAAAAGGAAGGAGGCCTCTCTCAACAGAGAGGCCTCTCTCAACAGAGAAAAATGTACTCCTTTTATTGTCCCAGTTCTTGAAGAGTCCGTCCACCTAAAGATTTCTGGTATGTGTTGTTTATGTTGTATGTGCTGTGTGCTCTGGTGCACCTATTCCCCCCAGCTTGAGTGCCCATGGCACTTGGCAGCCCAAAGCCCACTGGTAGCCCCAAAAGTTGTAGATCCTCGAGATGATATCACAGTCTTCCTGGAGACAGGATGCCACAGTCAAGAAATGTGAATGATGTGGCAAGAATGTTGAGACATGCACATCAACCAAGAATGCCTTTGTTCGAGTCTTGAGCTGATATCCTGGTCTTCCAAGGTAAATGGTGCAGCAACAAGGCAACAAGAACGAGACAAACACAGTCCAAAACGGTCTCTTACAAGGTTAGATATTAGGAAAAWTTTCTACATGGAAAAAGTAGTCAAATATTGGAACAGGCTGCCCAGGGAAGTGCTGGAATCACCATCCCTGGCAATGTTCAAGGAACATGTAGATGAGGTGCTTATGGACATGGTTTAACAGGCATGATATTGAGGGGCTTATGGTTGGACTTGATGATCTCAAAGGTCTTTTCCAACCATAATGATTCTGTGATCACATGATTTGAATCATGCCTACAAGCAGGGACAGTTGCAGTAGCAGAGATGGGCCTTTCTCTGTGCTGTTTCTTTGCCCACATAACCCCTTGCCTTCACCAGCCCATCCAGTCTTTGGGACCGCTGAGACTGACCAACCTGAACAACTGCTCTTGGACACAGCTGTTGCATGCGGGACATTTGGGAATGGACACATTTGGGTGAGAGCTGGTCAGCCTCCAGGAGCCCTGGTGATGTCTGAGGTGAGGAAGACACAACTGTCCTGGGCGCAAACCAGCAAGCCCAGGGCATGAAGTGGGTGCAGCAAGAGAGGGAGGGTGAGATTGACAGTGAGACAACAGGTCTCCTTGTGCAAAGCAACCCATGACTTGTGCTGTCCACCAGAGGGAGAGCTGAGCATAAAGCTGGGCAGAGGGGCCTTCTCCCACCCACAGCCACCACTATGTCCCACTGCCATCAGCACAGCCTGGAGGCTGCAGAGCTCCTGCAGGCCCTGCTTGACCTTGTGGGCAGTGGTGCAATGCTGTGCGCACKAGGGCTCTGGCAGAGCCTTCTGAGAGGCTGCTCCGCACTCAGCAAGACTACAGAGGTGAAGCACTACCCCATGCAGGAGGAGGCAGCTTCACAGAGCACAGGGCTGGGCATTCATGGGTATCTCCAAAGCAGCTATTGCTGCTGCTCACTCCCCAAACACAAGGACAAAAGTCCTTCAGTTCTGGGGTGTTGGGCCTGCAGGAAAATGGAGTGAAAAAAAAAAAAAAAAAAAAAGAGTTTGAGAGCTTATGGAGGAACTGGCTGACAGTCATTCACAAACTCAGCCTGAAGCAAGTTGAGGGGATCTACTCTCACTCATTCCCACTACAATTTCACTCTCCCTTAATCTTCTGGCAAGCAGCCCCACAAACACCCTGATGGGGGTGTCCAGGGTTCCTGGCCAGCCTCACTGATGCTCACAGCATAGGACAAGCAGCAGCAGGGACTACTCACAGCATCCCTTGCCTTGCTCTTTATGCATGACAGCCTCTCCTTTGTGCAGAGATCTACTCCGTCCTTGACAGCCATCAGCTGGCATCAGGTACTGCTTGGCCTCCCAGTCTGACTCACTTTGCCTTCCCTCAGTCTCCGCCCAGGTCACTGCGCACTTCTTCACTGGGGTCTCGCTCTCTGTTCTGGCTCTGGCTCTGGCTCAGACTCTGACTCTGACTCACCATTTATCTTAGAAGCCAGGGATATTTAGAGTCTTCTGGCTCTGTTCTATGGGACTAAAGCAGGAGGCCTGGCAGAGGGCACGTGCTGCCTCCTTGGTGCTGTCTTCACCCTGGGCAAATTCAGGCTTTTCTGTGCTGGGGCCTTGCACCTGCAGCCTCTGCAACTTGTAAGCCTGGCAATTCCAACTAGAAGCATCTCCCTCGCCTGCCCTCTCACTCCAAGCCTGAAAAGAAACCTCTGAAGTCAGTCATGATCTGATCCCGGCTTCTTCTTTCCATCTGTGAGACCAGATCCTCCAGGAGGCAACCAGGAAAGACAGACTGACAGAGCCAACTGTGCCCTCCTTTTTCCAGAATTGCTTTCCTGGTGGCCTTTGGCTCTTCTTGTGACAAATTGGCACTGTCAATCTTGGGGCATGAAGCAACACTGAAGTATGAGCCTAAGAGCAAAGAGGGGCAGGGACTTGTAAGTTTATGGATCAACATGGCATGGGAAATGTTGAGCAGTTCTTTGCATCTTGATGGCCTTCCTTGGGCAGTGAAGGTCTTTTCAGGGTTGCTTTGGGAAGTTGCTTTCAGGAAACCACTGCTGTGTGCTGTGCTTTGGCTTTCCCTTTTGAAGCAGGACTTGGACCCCGAGCAATCTGCAGACTGCACATTTGAGTTATGCTGTCTTTGGAGACATGGAGCCTTGGAGGCTGAGAGCTATGTGTGATCTCGTGGCACTGTTTTAGTTCTATACCTGCTCAACATCCCTTTGGCTTGCAAAGTCTTCATGGCATTGATAAACAGAGGATGCCAAGGGAGGCAGAGGGCTGGGGGCCACAAAGAACATGTCCAAGGTCAATGAAAGAAAGGCCCAAGCCATGCCTGTGAGCACATGCTGCTCACAAACTCCTAAGACTCTTTGTTTTTTGTCTACTGGTGGAACCCTGGCCTCATGGTCCCACTCTGCTATCAACCTCATTTGGGCACTTGGTGTCTAGTCACCTGGGCTTCCTGCTCAGGGACAAAAGGGAGCCCTGGGCTACCTCCTCACCTCCTTGCTCCCTCCCACACTCAGAAGCATGCACACCTAGCCCACTGACCAGCCTCTCAAGCCCTGTCTGTGCCCAGGAGCCACSAGAGAAGCTGTAGCGGTTGTTTTGGGCAAGCAGAGAGCTCAGCGCCTGGGAAGGGGCACCATTATAAAGCACCCTGCTGATCTGAATGCCTTCAGTGTAAATGAACCTCCGGGCAAGTTGGAGCAGATGCGTAAATGCACCAAGCCAGCTGATTTGTAGTTAGCTCTGCATGCAGGAGAGGTCAACTCCCTTAAGCAGAGGACTGGGCACCCGCAGGCAGCTGTGAAGCAGAGCAGTGGTTTCTGCCATTCCCTTGCCAGTTTGAGAGACAAGTCACCTTTGTGGTGCTGGGCCTTCAGAAACTGGTGCAAAAAACCTGAGTTTGAGAGCTTATGGAAGAAGAGGCTGAAACTCGACCTGAAGCAAGTTGAGGGACGCGTTCCTGCTCATTCCCACCACTATTTCACAACACCTGCTCAAGAACTTAGGGTGCAGAGCAGGCCTTTCCCTCCAGGGCCTCATCCCAAGCAAGGCAGGCAGAAAAAGCTAGGAGATCATGGCGATGTTGAAGCCAGAGTGCAGAGCATGAGGCAAGTGTGTGGTAAAGATGAAGGTGGGAATCCAGTTCCACTTCAATGGTGGGTGCAGCCCAAGACTGCTGGGGCTGAACTCTCCCCACCACCCTCCACTTGCAATGAGCGGCTCCACTTCTTCTGTATGATGTTTCAGGCGCCGAAGTACTGGGCTGGGATCTGTTGCACRTGGAGGGAAATTCTGTTAAACACCACTCAAGCACACAGATCTAACCCGGACTCCTTTTTGGTCTAGCACTGCTGTATTGTTAAAAAACCCCATCACTGCACCGGAGCCCTTGTGTGGATAGTAATTTAGGTAAAAGAGTGACTGTGAATTTTGCCTGCTAAATGCTGTTACTGAAATATATAGCATGAATATGTATAAATACCTGAAGGGTGAATGTAGGGAGGGAGGAGTGAAACTCTTCTTAGTGATGACCAGTGACAGGACAAGGGGCAATGGGTACAAGTTGAAGCATAGGAAATTCCATCTCAACATGAGGAAGAACTTTCCTGTGAGGGTGACAGAGCTGGAACAGGCTGCCCAGGGAGGCTGTGGAGTCTCTGGAGGTCTTCAAAGCTGCCTGGACGCCACCCTGTGCCCTGTCCTCTGGGTATCCCTGCTGGAGCAGGAGGTTGGACTAGATGATCTCCAGAGGACCTTTCCAACCTGAACCATTCTGTGATTCTATGAAATGCGAATATGTGGGTGCCGAGCACAGGCCTCGATCCCCCGTTTCCTGGGGCCTTTCCAACGGCCCCCGGCGTGCGCTGAGCCACGGCAGCCCCGCGCAGGCGCTGTGGCGGCCGCTGCTCGCCGCCCTGTGAGGGGAACGGCGGGAGGCGGGAGGCGGTGCCCGCTGCGCAGCCCGGGCCGCACTTCCCAACGGTGCTGGGAAGAAAAGGAGCGAAAGGGACCCTGTTTGAGGGAGGGAAAGTGGTAAGAGAGAGAGGTGGGAGAGAGAGACAGGGAGAAAGGAGAGAGAGGAGGAGGGAGAGGAGAGGGGCAGCAGGGTGGGAGAAGGGAGAAAGAAGCGAGAGGGATGGAGGGAGGTGTGCTTGGTTGGAATGCTGCAAGAAGAGGCGGTAAGAAGATTAGTGCACCCCATCCTGAAGGAAAAGTGAACTCCAGGCATTCACCTGCAGTCTAGACCCAGGTTTACATGATCTTGGAAATGTATTGAAACGCCAGAAATGAAATGACTGCAGAGACAAGTTGCGCTGGAGYTCTGCTTTCTGTCAGGACCTAAAGTGCATGGTTAAGTGAATTAACTCACTGAAAGAGCAGGGTCATCTTCTGCAGCAGATCAAACTGCTTCTTTAGACCAAATGACTATCCCAATGTTAAATTGTACTTGGAATAATAAGTGTTTTTTTTCTGAAAAAAAAATCTGATCTGAAGACCTGAAAAAATCTGAAGAGGTCTGATGTTCAAGGTTCCCATGTAGTTCAGAGATTCTGGATTTTCAAGCAACTCTTTATCTCTAATTGAGTTCTAATATTTCACAATTTCAAACATCATCAACAACAAAAGGATTTCTGTATAAATAAAACAGTTGATGCTTGTTTATTCAGTCATTGTCACCATCAGCACCTGCCCATCTCACACCGACACACTGTAACTGTAACTGAAAACAACAGTTTCCCCCAAAGTTCGGGTAATGAGTTTGCCCCTGCAGAACACAGGCCTGGTTTTCCCAGGAACCAAAATGCTGCATTGCCTGATGACAATATTTGATTTTGGCCCCAACTCTAAATCATCATCATTTGTGCAATTCCTTCTATTTTGCACATTCCTCAAGATTTCACACATAACATTTGTCTGTACTATAAATACTTTGCAGGCACTTTCATAACACTCTGCATAAGACCTCTGAACTCTGCCTTTGAAGGCATGGATACTTGGAAATAACTGATTCCACAAATGTAGCATTAGAGCAATAATTTATATAGAACCTTTCATCCTGCCTGGCACCTTATAGTTTCTGTTCACTCCAGAATTGATTCTCTGAACACTCCAAGTGTGAGTCTCTTCTGATGAGCAACAGAAGACCTAAAAATACAGACTTTATATGAGAGTCCTTTTGTATGTTATGCTAAATAAATGCAGCCCTCTCTGAGGTAAAGGACAGCAACCATATTTCATCACATTACATATCAAGGGAGGGATAATTGTAGTTCTGGATATAAGGTTTGCTTCCTTATCTTAAAAACATGCCACGTGGAGTTTGCAGTGTATCTCATCTGAAAGATAACCATGCAGGAATCATCATGGTCTTCCTTTTTATCAGACTCAAAAATAAAGATCCAAAATGGACCTTCTCAGCTCAGGAATCTTTGGTTCCACACAGTCTTAAACAGAAAATGCAGAGCACTATCCCCTTCGGCTGTTTCAAACTCCCAACAGGAGGGTGGATGAGAAGCTCTGAGGTATCTGTGTATCTACATAGGCTTTTGACATTGTTCAGAAAATTGGCAATGGGAAATACTAAAATTGTTGGACGACAGCTGTGATGGCACTGCGCTTCATGGCTCGATACTGCGCAGTGCTAAGCACCCTCATAGAAGCTGAGAATTCTTCAGTCTCAGTGTCTTTACTGACACTTGAAGGTCTTCAAATCCTTCCACATTTGAAATGTCTTGTAATCTCTTCTGGCACTGGCAGAACTTGAAATTCCGCCTCAAAAGGCTTGCCTGCCTTGYACATTAACCAGAAAGGATCATTACAGAAGTATGCACCAAGGAACAGTTTAGTCAATGTGAAGCAGTTGCTTCTTGATGACTCACAGATGCTTTTTGTTTGCAACTCAGAAAGGTCATGGGTCCTTTTACAGGTTCATTGCTTAGCATTTGCAGTTCCTCAGTTCAGCAAAGAATATGACTTGGAAGTGTGTTCAGAGGAAGAGGTGGATGGCTCTGAAGAAGATACTTGGTATTTTCCTGCAAAGCAAAGCAAAGGAAGTAAACATGGGCACAAACAGTGTGAGACATGTTGGCGGTGACAAATAAGAAGGGTTAAGAGACACAAATCCTGATGACCTCAGAGGCCTTGACTTGCCCTGCAGCCCTGATGCTAGCTTTTATTTCTGGGATATGGCAGTGTCAGAGAATAAAAAAACTCCRTATGTTTGGTAGCACAACCTAGAGCTGTCTGTTTGATCTGAGAGTGCTATCATAGGGTTGTAATTTGCCTACACAAATGGAACATCTGAGTGGTTCTTGAGCATGGAAGACTATCTAGAAAATACACTTTTTAGGTGAGTTCCAGCTCCCTCTGTCCTGTGACCACAAGGCCTTTTACTGAGATGCACAAAGYGCACAAGCTGATACTATGGGAGTTTCAGATAGCAGCATGGGAGGCAGTCATAGGCAAGCCTTGTTCCTTCTGGTGGGAGGCGTTTTATACCAGGGTAGTGTGATCACGTAAACTAGCAGAACCAGGGACTAACTTCTCATTCCAGCATCTAACTCAACCAGCTTAAAAAGCAGTTGCTTATATTAGCCTTTCTATCCCACACTTTGACAAAACTTAGAGCCTACTCTGAGCAACAGTTGAACACAAAGATCACATGCTTAGGAATTAAATTATTCATATTTTCACTACTGCTTCTTGTAAAATAAACTTGTATCTGTAATGGTGGCCTCTGTAAAATAACTAACAGGGACCCTTAGAATACCTACAGCTGTAGCTCCAAGGTGGCAGGGAGTACAAGGACACAAACCTGAGGAGCAGTGTGGGGAGATCACATGAGATTATTTGAGTTACTACAGTTCATACTAGAAAATGAAACTGCTACTAGGGGATGCAAGGATGGAAGAGAGAGATGGATGGATAGATACTGAGATAGAAACACCCTGTAAATTAGAACTCAGGTAACCCCCCTTTTGAACTTAAGGAGGAGAAATATCACGTACCTGTTTTGCCACATAARTTGTTAAAAGTTCTTGAAAATGGGTAGTTCATAGAGAACATTGGAGTGACCAGGATAAGAGACGTTGACTGAAAGAGAGAAATTGCTTTTTGTTAAAAACATTGGATTTTCTCTGCAGTCAYGTTTAGAGGAAAATATAATTAAAATATTGATCAGCAGTATAAGCAGTCCAAAAAGGGACCTCATACATTTTCATGTTTATGATGGCAGTGAAGCTGATAAACTACAAGGCAAAGCAAACAAACAAAACTAGGCTGTATTTAACTGCTGACCAGGGAACATAGCTTTGTCTTTAGACTCTGACCTACCAGACAACACAGAAATTTAGTAGCTCATGTGAGGGAGAATATCTATAAAGGTAAAAAAAATAAAAATAAAAAATAATAATTGTTATGCTTTTATAGGTGGTCACAAAAGGCCAATAGGCTGAGATAATCAGAGGCAAATTTAACTTGATCCACTAGAGGGCAATCGAACACAGCTTTGTACAGTCCAAATGGGAAGGAAGAAAGGGCGCTTTTGTTAATGAAAATAAAGGAAGTTTTTCCTTTTGTTCTGAAATGATTGCATCAGGATTGAGAAAGTAATGATATTCCTGGAAGAGATATATTTAAAAAAAAAAGTATGGAAAACAAATCCATGTTCATTTCTTTGCTATTCATTGTTTATCATGCAGTGTAAAATATCAATTCTGTGCACTGTCACCTAGTTCCTAATGTGCTAAAGGAAGAATGTAAATACATTGTTTAAAAAGTTTGATGAAAGATTTTGACCATGCTTTGTTTATTCCTTATCAGCAGAACAGCCAAGGCAAACAAGCGCACTGACTGGGGCATGGTCAACAGCATCAAACAGTTGCAAGTGTCTGGCCCACAAGATTTTGCTAAAAGAAATTCAGAATTGAGGCCTGTGACTTAACAAGTGACTCTACTTTATTCTGCGAGGAGGAAATAAAAGAACTTCAATGCTTATTTTTCTTTGATAGTTGTACTGTTTGTTCTGGGTTGAGAATGACTTAATTCAGCTTCCTGGGAAAAAGGAAGTATTCTCACAGTCCAAATAGCACCATATCCAGCAGCTGCCATTTTCAAACCACAGATACAGAACGGCACTTTAAAATGCATTAGCAAACGTTCCCAGCTCCAAATTTCCAGCACTTACACTCCGGCAGAAATAGCTGGATATGCAGTGATAGTTAAAATACATACATGTATATAAAAAAGTGGATGGTTCTGGGTATCAGATCAAGCATAGTGAGGCAGAGTTTTTATCACGCCTGTCTCATGCTGACACAGAGCCTGCATGTGACAAAGCACTGAGGTACCCAAAAAATTCACTACTACTCTGCCTTGATCAGAATCTGCCTCCTGGGTTGCCCTCAAGAAGAATATGGTACAGAGACCAATACTATTTAATATCTTTAATGATTTAGACAATGAGAAAAAGTGCACCCTCCTCAGGTGTGCAACTATCTTACAAAACCAGAAGTGGTTGATACAGCAGATGGTTGTAGTGTCATTTGGGTTGACCTTGATGGATGGGAGAAGTGGGCTGACAGGAATGTCCTGAAGGTCAACAAAGGGATCTTCAGGTCAAGTGATGTCCCTGGGGAGGAGCAACCTGATGTACCAGCACGGGCTGGGGACTGACCGGTTGGAAAACAGCTTGGCAGAAGAGCCCCTGGGACCCTTGGTAAATAAGTTGATCATGAGCCAGCCCTTGAGACAAAGCTAACAGCCTGCTGCGCTCCACTGGGTAAGTGTTGCCAGCAGAACCTCTTTTATAGAGTCTGTAGGACATGTGATCTCATTTGGTACTAGAATTAGCACAGAAAAGATTTCCTGGTCCTGGATGCATCTGTGCAACRTGCCCCATTCTGGGCTCCACAGTAACAGAGAGACATGGACATACTGGACTAAGTCCAGCAAAGGGACACGAGGATGTTTGGAGGGCTTGGAGCATCATACAAGGAGAAGCTGAGAGAGCTGGGCTTGTTAAAACTGGAGGAGAGAAGGTGCGGGGAGATCTTATGTGTGTAAATATCTGATGCGACAATTAAAGAAGGGAAGTCAGACTGTCAGTGGTGGCCAGTGAAAGGACAAGAGGCAATGGATACAAAACAGGCAATTCTGCTTTGATATAAAAGAAAACATTTTTCCTGTGAAGCTGTTAGAAGACGTTGCCCAGAAAGGTTGTGAGTGGCCATCCTTGGAGACAGACATTCAAAATCTGACTGGACATGGTTCTGAGCAACCTGTTCTCGTTGTCTCTGCCCTGAGCATGGGGTTGGCATAGATGATCTCCAGAGATGYCAACTTCAGTAATTCTGTGATGCTGTGGGAGCTGAGATGACTACAGCCAATGCTGTCGCCCTCAAGTCAAGAGTCACAGAATTACAGAATCACAGAGGTTGAAAGGGACCTCTAGAGATCATCTAGTCCAACCCTCCTGCTCAAGCAGGGACACCTAGAGCACATTGCASAAGATCACATCCAGCAGAGTTTTGAATAAAAAAGTCCATCCGTAGTTTCTTTCATTTCTTAGGGACTACATACCTTTTTGTCTTAACAATGTCCTTCTTCCAAGTCTGCTCTCCAATTCTTTAGCAATCCATCTAGACGCTCTTCTGAATAAAGCCAGTTCAGATACCAGCCTAAACTCTCATCATACAGTAGAGATGCTAGTATTTCCCACCACTCTTTCCAAGCCCAGTCCCAGTGGTTAAATTCTGATACCTTCATCCCTGACCAAGCCTAGAGCGGATTCCTTGGTGATGGGTCATCAGTGGAAAGGTGTGAATTGAAACCAGGATTTCAAGGGAAGAGAACACACTGGGGGGCAGCAAWGGTGGTGAAACCAGATATAATAAATTGAGACTAAAAAGAAGCTAAAGGAGATTTGCTAACAAGAAGAGCTTCCCATGGGTGAAGTAAAGCTTTCCCTGGTGAAAGCCCTGCCAAGTTAGAGTAGACTGTAGCACTCACAAATTTATTGCAAAGGGATGAGCAAAAGATGGCTCATAGATTTATAGGTGGTGAGGTTGGAAGAAATCATTGTAATCTCTGCTGTAATATCAGAATAACACAAATTAATTATTCCTCTTTTAGGAGCTAAGGTGGTAGGACTTTCATTTTTTTACTTTTCAGCTGTATGGTGGAATGTGAAATTAAATGTATTGCAATGTAGAATGTTCAGAAATATCCATCTTCTTGTAGCTTTCTTCAGACAGTGGGTTTTTGTTTGTTTGTTTGTTTGTTTGTTTGTTTTCCCTTTTGTCTGAAACATTTATGTATTTTATGCCTGAGAATGTGACGACCTTCTGTGGGAAGTGATGGTAGAAGTAGAGGTGAACATGTCTGTACTAGAAACAGAAAGATGGTGGAAGAAAAGAGACACTGTTCTGACAAGAGATTTCTACTTTCTGCCATCCTCTCTTTCCAGTATGAATTGGAAGTCCCAGCAGTTAGAGTCTGCATCCTTTCTTCCCTGTACTTGGAAGGCATCTTACCAAGAAGTTCCCTTTGCATTTATGGTATGGTTGCAAATATTAACAGTGCCACTGAAAATTTCTGATTTTTCTAACTTAGGAAAACTTTCAGTTCAATGTTTTTTTTCTTACGGATTTTAGCGTTTATTTTATATGTGTTGATTGTGATCTCCCAGCCTCCTCTCATGTTTGAACCGCAGCTGAAATAACTTTGAAAAGAGAGAGAGGTGGCATTTTTGTAGATATGTTGTTAATTTCTCTGACCAGTCTTTCACTGAGCAGTTCTTGTAAATAATTAGTAATAAAAAGTGCAATTGTCTATAAAAACACTAGAAAAATGTTAGACTATTCAACAGGAATTAAGAAGTACATTCTTAGGGAAGGGATTTAACCTTTGTTTGCTGTGAACTCCATCTGGACAGTGAATTCCTCTTCAACAAGGCTTCTTGTATCTATTTGTTCAAAAAAAAGTCAGTAAATACAGCAGTTATGTTCAAATTTCAATTATATCTTTCGTGATGCAGTATAAATAGTAATTTGAGTTCTTACCTTCTTGTCCCAGAGAGTCCCAAACACCAAAATGAATAATCCCTAGGGGATAGATAATTACATTCAGTCCTTGATGCCATCAACATTTTAAGTACAGTATCTCATGGTTATCTCAAACATTGTCCATGTTGACTATTTAAACTCTGACRTCTTTGGTAGAGGGCATTTTTCTTTCTGCATCTCATTTAACACACCACTGATGTGGTAGAGATCTCCAGGCCTAGCCTGTCCAAGCCTTAGACATATCTGGTCTTCAGAAATGATAGAGCTAGCACTAAGCACTTTCCTAGCACTAAGCACACTTGTTAGGATAGCCCTTCCTGTATGGAAGACATGATCTACTCGTGTCCCCAAGATAAGCTAGAAGGCTCACAATATGAAAGGCAGGTGAGTTTGATCTTAAATATGCAATTTTGAAACTATCCTTAAGAGACAGAGTAGGCATAGCCACAGTGTTCATAAGAAATTCTTTTATATCTCCATACTGGTGGCCAGTTAAAATATATTATGAAGATCTTACTGATCGAAAACAATCAATTATCTGGATTTTGGTTAGTTATCCCCCATTTCCCCCTCCCCCCCTTAATATTGTTCTACTGGTTTTAGTGACTTTCCTGTTCTTTATATTCCCTCATTACTTCAACCCACAAGAGCATCCTATGATAATTCTAGATGCAATGAGAGCAGAAATGCTGAAGCTTGGCCAGCTGTAGGATTATTTTTCTCATTTTTGGGATGCAAGTTATCTCCAAAGCAACTGTCAAGGGCAGAAGTGATGTTAGCTTTATTTGCAAGGCTTATCTGTGAAGGCAGCTGAGAACACATGATGCTCCTATAATGGGTTTCCCAAAGAGCCCTTTGGGAATAAGGATGTGTAAGACAAATCTGAACTTTTCYAAACTATGTTTATTCTCCTCAAGCACAGCCCTGTAGTAATGTTAATACATGTTAAATGGTCATAGAAAAAACAAAACCATGCACAAGTGTAACTCACCTGAAAAGAATTGAGCAGAGCAAAGAGAATGTGAAATGCCCGAGAGCTGCTTCTGACGATGGTGGCAAAGCCAAATCCCCAGGTGAGGCCTAATAGTGGTGTCAGGATAGCCACACTTTTCCCAATTTGAATCAAAGAGCTCCTCTCCTGCTTGTTTGTCCTGTCTCCAATGGTTGGCCTCAGTATTTTTATTATGACGACCGCAGTGATGAACAGATTAATGACCACAACGATGAGGACAGGTATGACAAATGCCAAGAGAGCCTTGCTGTCCATCCAGTTGAGCCAGCAGACTTTCTTTCTGGTGTAAACACCCCTTGGCAGAGTGACAGCGATGGTGATGACTGCAATGACTAAGGGGCACCCATATCCCAGGCAGAACGCCACTGCTTTCTGAGCAGTCTTGCTTGTGTTGTGTAAGATGAAGATCAGTCGGTAGAAAAGAATAAGGCCTAGGCTGAGCATCCAGAAAAAGACACTGAGGTAGAATAAATGGACGAAAAAGGTGACCGCTGTACAGAGAGGTTTCTTGTAATGAGTGGAAGCGGTGACAAGGAACCAGATGTCAGCGAGTAGGAGTGACATAGCTATGTTGAGTATACAGACATGGCGCATATAGGACGTCRTGTTGTTTGTCACGTATTTCCAGACTAAGGATTCAATTGTAATGCAGACCACCAAACTAAAGATGGAAATGGCCAGGCCAATGTAGGTAATATAATCTTCAGTGCTTCCCTGATTGGATTCGTCAGGTGACATCAGAATTGAAAATGACGTCAAGTGACGGCAGGAGCAAATGACATCATTTCCTATCTCCGTGGGTGTGCAACCACTGCTGTTCCATTCTCCGCTGCTGTTGGGACCGAAGCTCCAAAACACACACTGCGGATCCTTTAGGGAAGTATTTTTCTTTGCAAAAGTCATATTGATAGAGATGCTGTGGCTTCTGCTTCTGCTCACAGTTGTTGTTAGCAGTAAGCCATTCACAATCATGGACTTACTCTGGGGCAAAATACGTCCAAGGGTTGAGTAGGCCACACTGACAATGGTTGAGTTTTGTGGCAGAGTCTGAACTTCATCTTCATTTATTAGCACATTAACTGTGAGGTTGTCTTTACTGGTGAAGTTCTTATTATAGTCTGTGTTGCTGTTTTCTGTCACTACTATGCCATATAGTTGAATGGTGTCTGTTTTTACAGACGGAATGGTATTATTAACTGGTTGGAGTTGCTCCGAAAATCTTTCGACTGAGCGCAGTAACAAAGAACTTTTCTGTGGCTGCTGCTTATCCAGTGTTTCCCAAGTTTCTATTTTGGAATCATTAACAATCGTGTCCACCGTAGAGAGGAAATTCTATAATGGCAAGAAAGTAATGATGTTATTGGAATCTCACAGAAATGATTGTTATTTTTGGTGGCATTTTCTATGTGGTACTACAATTGCCTTTTGGAAATCCCCATCATTTCCTCTTTTTCCCAAGTCATATGAAACCTTCAGTCATTACCCCTCTGCATGCCCTATTTTGAAGCCAAGTTTTTGAAAAATTAAGCTGCTTGGCTTTTCTTGGCATATTATTTACTATTTCTCTTTGCCACCCTTCTGTCAGAGTTCTCAGCCAGTGTGCTATTCTGGA
Source organism: Nothoprocta perdicaria (assembly GCF_003342845.1). NCBI lineage: Eukaryota > Metazoa > Chordata > Aves > Tinamiformes > Tinamidae > Nothoprocta > Nothoprocta perdicaria. The sequence continues at coordinate 40,312 of NW_020455632.1, forward strand.
TTCCTCTGTCTCTCATTTAGGGTTCTGCAGCTACAAAACATCAAGTCTTCTGACACTTGTCTGCTCAGAAAAGCAGTTCTGTTCTTCTCAGATTTATACCTCACATTTAAGGTTTTCAAACATTTCTGAGGTATGTTCTGCCATTTATTTTTTTGCTACATTCTGTTGATTTTACTCACTCCATCATGGCCCTGGTATTAGCCCCCCTCTGTTAATTTTAACCCTTTCCTTTTTGTATTCATGCTCCTAGACCATCATTCTTTTCCTTTTCTTCAGATGTTTAGTGCCAGAGACATTTATGGAACCCTAGAACATTTCTGCTAAGTATGTAGTAGTTTTTCTTCCTAGTGCTTAAATCCTTTTGTCCTGTCATTTCATGCATAGACTCATGCATAGATCTTCATCCTGATTTTTTTTTTCTCATATGCTCTTCTGTTTCTTTCTGTTATTTTATCTCATTCCTCTCAGTTCCTCCCTTCTCATGACTCTTAACCATTAATTCTTTTGAGGGGAATTTCTTTGTCTGTGACACAGAATCCAAAGGGCTTGGTAAGTATTGGCAAGACTTAAATAAAACCTTACTGTAACAGTGGCTGTCTCTGCATGTGCTGGGATAGTGGAGACCAAATCCAGGATAGTAACAACTGCACCTAGGTTTGCAGAATGATTTAGTGCACTTTGCTCTGCTGCTGTGTTTCTCTGAAGCTCCTCAAGATACTGCGGCAGGTCTGTTCTTCCGTTGGGATCATTGACCAAAGACTGGAATAGAAGATAAGACATTATATATATGCAATTTATTTAGGGTTTGATCCTCCATAATGGCTGTATCTATACAAATAAAAAAAAACCTGGCCCATGCTTGCCATACTGATAGTATTGAGCCCTCTGTCCCTCCAGCATGGGGTATCTGGACTACTTGTTGAGAATGGTCTCTTGCCTGTGCTATCTCTTAGGCTGATTCTGGGAATTATTTAGGAGAAAATACTTGGCCTCGGCCCAAACCATACCAGGGAGCAGCCTGGGAAAGAGTTAAGATAATAAATGATCGAGTAGCTCTACCTCTGCTTGTCTGATTTACTAAAATAAACCTCAGCCCCAAAGCCTCAGCCCAGCATCTATCTGGGAAGTGCAATGGCCAAGGGGACTCGCTAAAAAGGACCTGCCCGTAGGCTTGGCCGATGGCTCATAGCTGTCCATACTGCTGCACTGCTGGTGCACTCAGTGCCACCTCACACAGGCAATGCCTGAAAAGCCAAGAAAATGCCAGAAAAACTCATAAACGTTACCTCAGCACCCAGAAGCAAGTTGTTTATTGGTACAGAAAGGCAGTCATTTCTGGCAACCACCCAGGAGCCGCTGATGCACTCGTAAGTTATAGTGCCCCGGTTAAAGCCGTCCGCGCTGTTCAGCTCAGTGCACGGCTTCGTTATTTGGGACCCTTCTTCTCCAATGCCCAAACTGCCTGAGCACTGAACTTTCCCACCTGCATTGAGAGAAAGGGATGGAGAACTGAGAAACAAAGATAAACCCCTCATCAGACCTGTGAGCTCACAAAGTTCACAAGTCTTTAGCTTTTAAATTCCAACTTAGCATTTCAGTTTGCCATCTTTGGTAATTAAGACTTTTGGGAGTGTGTATGTCTTGGAAGATGGATTTTTCATAACTACGAAGTCTTTGCTACTGTGCATAATAAGACTAAAGTGCATGTATTTATATCTTACTCTCAAGCTYGAGCATGAACTTTCTTGAAGGTTAGGAAACTTCTCTTTGGGCACTGTAAAATGTATGCTCATTTACAGGGATCTTAACACCTGCTGATTCTGTCAGGTACCAGAAGCAACATGCTTGAAACTGTATTTTTCTCAGATGAAACAAAAGCAAGCAGCAAATCCTCTTGAATAAAATAAAATAAAATAAAATAAAATAAAATAAAATAAAATAAAATAAAATAAAATAAAATAAAATAAAATAATAAAATTATTTTAAATTCCCAGTCCATTTTTTTGAATCATAAAGTTCAAAAGAATATTGAGTCAAACCCCTTGTTTTGAAGTACTGAACCAAGTCCAAAAAACAGCACCCAAACTTTTAGAATTTGCCTATTAGATTAAATTGGAAAACAGAATTGTAGATGTGATTATATTAATCACTGTGGGAACTGTAATTYTTTTTATTTATGTGGACATCTTTACCCTAAGAGTTATCTAACCCTGCTAAGGGATTCAATGCTGCTGCAGCACTAACAGGAAATTTAGACCTTGCTTGTGAGGCCTCAGCACCTTTTTCATGAACTGTGACTCTTGCAAATAATGTAATCAGCTTTGGCTAAGTTAGTCATACCATTAAGTACCTGCTGAGTAAGTAAAYAGTGTTTGCAGTCTGATCTTAATGTACACTGTGTTTATTGCAAAGATGGTGAAATCTGGCCAAATACACTTGAATTCATGGTAGGCAGCACTGTTTATACTGTGGAAAAATAAACACTTTCTGCCCCATGTCTTTTTTTTCTTTTTTTCTTTTTTCTTTTCTAATTCAGAAAAAGAAGCTGAAATAGCCAAACTCTGATCAGAACAAAACTTACCATTAAAAATGCATTTAGGAATGTTGAATTCTGTCTACTATTTGTTTCTTCCAGAGCTGACTGGAAACTGGACCTGCTCAGGTGTCTTCAGCATCTTGGGGAAGTTGCCACTCTTGTGTCTAAGCTGGATACACTGTCCTGCAGATTGGCCTGAGCTGGGCAACTTCTTCCTGAGGCACCTCACTCTTTTACCCTTGCTAAATTGTTGGTGCGGGCTGAGATGTTTATGGACATGGGAGTCCCTGACCAATCAACGTGGGAGATGGAGCCCAGTGGAGCTGGACACACCAGCGGGAGTAGGGACAGAAGATGTCTGAGCTATGAAAGCTCAGGAACATATTGGGACACTGTCAAATACAGTGAAAACATYTTCTTTTTTTAAGTTTTCTGCAAAACCCATTCTTTCCTCTGTATTTTCCATTAAAAAAGGGACAAAATATTCTTGGCTAACACAAACTTGCTTCTGCTACATATCATGAGTAATAAATTTATGGCCTATGTCTTCCTATTTAACTGCTTTAAATGGCATCATTTTCTTACCAGATACTGGTGTCAGTGTCATACTGTTACTCCTGACTTCATCTCCAACACGATTAACGAACTTACAATATGCCTGGAACGAAGCTGTGTTGCTGTCTGGTTTTGGTGCCATGTAATTGTACATTATGTAATAGCACAACAAATTTCCTTCTTGCTTTTTTTCTGCATGGAAAAAAAATGAGATAGCTTAATATAGACTTGGGGGTCAATCAGCTAACAGAGAGGACAGAGCTTCTGTAAAACTTTTTTCCTTGTTTCCTAGAGGAAAGGTGATTCTCTTTATGGAGAGTATCTATATGCTGATCTGTCACTGATTTATTAAAAATATTAAGAAGTTTAAAAATTTATATAGATAGTAAATATCCTGGCAGCCACTGCCTGATCAGCATCCTTTTTAGTTGTTGGTGTATGAGCAGATCCTGCCCAAACCATCTTACTATGCAGGAACCAGAATTTGATGTTCTGGTGCTGCTTCTATCACAGACATTTGATTTAGGCTGAGATTTTTTTTTCTTCTGTTCATACATGATTCTTTCAAACTCCAAGTCTGCCCTGCACTCCCATTGCTTTACAATGTCTGAGGATCTCTGATTGCAGCTTCTTCCAAAGGGATCCTGGCATTTTTTCTTCGCAATCCAAAGATCCAGTCTCTCCTGCCTTATACTTCATCCTGTTGCTTTTGCACTCCTACATGTGGTTTTTGTTTTGTTGTTTGTTTGTTTTTTGAACATGTGTGGGTTTTTTGAGTCAGTTTAGGTGCCTTTTCTATGCTCTTTTCTAACCTAGCTATCTTGTGAGCCACTTGACAATTCCCAGAATATTAAACATCTCAAAGAAGCTACAGAACAGCCCCAAATTTAAAACGTAGAATCCTGGGCTTTTGCGCTGTTAATTATATGTTACTTATATCCTTGATGAATATAGGATAGTTTTCTGAATTGCTTTCTAGTACATTATTCTACATTTTTCATGAATTGTAAGATCTTCTTCATAGGTAACATTTCCTCAATAATGAATTCATAAAATATGAGAATGGAAGATAAAAGTAAATACACAGAATTCACTATCTGAACACTGCTGAGGATGCTTATTCTCACTGCCTGGGAAARGACATAAAAATTACTCATATCTGTATTTATCGCTATTGCATTTAACTTTAATATTCCCCTAATTAATGTTAGCCATTCTTCTCAGGAACTGCAGCCACTCTTAAGGAAATAGTATTTTTCTCCGTTTTTATATGCCTGATAGTCCTTGTAAGTGGTCATAATAGCAGTAAATATGAATTGGTTACACGGACTCAACTGAAAACAAACAAAYGCTCAGACACCAAAATAAATATTCAAAAGTACATAAATAATGTCAAGGTGAATAAAAGTCACTGATKAGAATAAAGAAGGATTCTAAGAATATGTGTAAAATATTCCATTTTAATTTTAAAAAACACATTTTGACCAATTCTGAATAGGTGAGAGTAAAAATCTGGTGCTTTCTGATGACTAGGAGTAAGGAGAATGGGCTAATAGACAATAGTAAAACGGGAAGGAACTGGGTATGARTAAGCGTGGAAAGGAACATAATGTGTGAAACCCAATCACGTGAAAAGTAGTTACAGTTTTTAACTCTAACTCTGGAGATTGTGGAGAACTATAGACTGGGGTTGTGACAGTGTAACTGTTAATGCAGCAAGTTTATGGTCACTTACCAGCTTTAAATTCGTTTTGTTGAACCATAAATGTGACATCATAATTTTCAGTGGCTCCTGCATTTATGCAGCAGCTAAGGTGCTGCGGCACATTGCTCTGTATGAACGCCGTGATGGGGTCTACCAGGATGTTCTGCCTCAGAGGCAAGGGAACAACTATGACTGTSGTGTTGGCAGAACTGTTCAGGTTCTTCTGGGTGAACGTGCAGATGTAGGTGCCTGCAAGCAATAACACAGGAATGGTCTCAGACAACAGAGGAGTGTCTCAGCTTTTGTCTGGTCATGAGTGCCAGTTCTGAACAAGATGGGAACAAGAAAATGTGGTGGGCTGCATCATGCCTTGCTGTCCTCCAGCAGTTTTGATTCTAATTCTTTTATTTCCTGTGGCCAGGCATCTCGGTAATCTGCTTGACTAAGGATGCTGTAAATGATCTGGTACAAGGAATTCATTGCCTTTGTAGTCTACACAAACTATTTACTCACCGTTCCAGTCCTCAGTGGCAGTCCTCACACTGAGCACAGACTTGGCTGGGAATTTGCTGCTGTTGATGCACATAGCACAGTCTATGGTTTTCATGTTATTTCCATACTGGATTTCCCAGATGACGCTGTCGTAATTGCTCACATCACTTGTGCACGTTAGATTAAATGAGTTTCCCGCAGAAACAAATGTTTTTATGCTTGAAGTTATGGTTACATTTGCTGAGAAGACACAAGATAAATGGCACGTTATTGACAGTCACTCACTATAGGCAGCCACTTCCTAATGGCATGTGCCACCTGGGCATCACAGAGCTTGTGGCTGGTGTTACATGATGCTTACCTGTTCGGAAATATGTCACTGAGATGTTTTGACTGGTGCTTGCACCATGTCCACTTTGCAGCCCACATGTGTATGTTGTCACCATACCCGACTTCTCAGGTGGACATAGCAATGCATTGACTTGGAGCTTGTATTCAGTGCAGTTTCCAGTGAAGCTGGAGACCCCTAGAGTGAAATAAACAATCCTTGAGGGACTATGAAAGTCTCAAAATACCCAGGCTCTGAAAATCACAGTCAATCACAATAGCTAAGAAGAACCCTGTGGGTTTCTATGTAATCTTTGGTTGCACTTCTTGCTCATCAGTGCTAAAAGCCATGCACACCCCTTTACTCTGTCAACACTTACACTGGTCTTCAAAGGCAAAAGCCCAACAACCATCAAAAAAAAAAAAAAAAAAATCAATGGAAAACAACTGTATTGCTTAGATGTCTCAGGGTGTCAAAAAGAATGTTGTGGTTCAGGCCTACCCTTGTTGCCTATCATATTTAGGGTGAGTAAGATAAGTAAAATATGAGGAAATGCTGCAAATTCTAATGTCATCTTATTTTGAAATAAACATTATGAGTATCTTGACAAGCATTCAACTTTGAATCTGAAGAGTGCAGATTTAGTTGTAAGAGGACAGAACTGCTAAAGCTATCCCATGCTAAAACTGAGTGTATATCTGGTTTATGAGCAAAATTTGTGGATGAAAACCTGGCTGCGATGAATCACACAAAACAGATGATTACATTATTTAATCCTTTCTTTCAGCAAAACCCCTCCACATCATTATCTGTCCCCTGTAGAAATGACTGTGTAGACATGACAAATGAACTTTGAAGGTTTTCTTTCATTTTGCTATCCCACTTTCTGCTGGTTTCATTTATACCAGTTAATAATAAACAGTTAACTCATAGCCATAAAATATTTAAGGGTTCAACAGGGCCATAGATTGTTTATGACCATGCCTTATAGGCATTTATGATGGTTTCTATTCATGCTATCTTGTAATTACCTCTAGCACATTGTTCTTGGAGCTGTATTAACTCTTTATGACTCATAAAAGAGGCCTTACGGGAAGCCTGACTAAGCAATCACATAATAGATCTCAACTACCTATGGAGAGAGAAACTGTGGAGACTTTTTTTATGTTTGCAGGTATGTTGTATCATCTGCCCCTTTGGTTGTCAGATCTTATATGTGGTACCCAGAGGCTTTCACAAACCAAAGGTGATTTTGGAGATATTCCTAGAAGCTGATCCACCACCTTTCCTCTCAAGACTAGAGAGGGCAAAAGTAAGCTTTTTGGAAAACTCAGTATGGTTCTGGTGTAGCCAGGGGCTCCCAAACAAGATGGCACAATTCTGAGCAGCAGTATTTGCATGAATATGCCCCAAATCAGACTAGGATCAAGACAGCACAAATGAAAGACTTTGTCTTCCCCACTGGAGCRCATACCCAATATTCATCCTATAGCCTTGTCTTTTGGGAGGAGCTACTGCCCAATAAAAAGAGAAGAACAAGCAAACCAGGCAATCTTTGTTAATCTTACCTGTAATATTGATAGGTCCATTTACTTTCCAGTCACCGGTTAGTGATGGTACTTGTCTGTCAATACAGCAGAACAGCAAAGGACTGTTTGTCTGCATCTCAGGACTGTCACATGTAACATCAATGTCATTTGAGTGTGAAATGATGTATAGTGGAGAGATATCTATTGCTTTTGTGGCCTTATATATCAGCTTGTAGAATGGACCACTCTTTGTGAAAACGCACATATAGGAACCTGTAAAGCATAGGCAGTATCTGAGAACATGTTTCACCATTGTTTCATCTAAATTTAGAGTTAGGAACTTCACATCTCCCATCACACTGCAATACGATGTGACTGTATTGACTGCAGTGACTACTATTGCTAGTCAAATTTTTCTCTCAGATATGGGACTGTGATGCTTAAAATTCAGCTGATGTGGTGGTTGGGGTCTGAATCCAGGTAGTGGCAACATGTCATGCTAATAAAATGGTTGGACTGTGCAAAAGGTATAGGGAATGAGTGAGAGAGAGGTGCGTGAGATAGAATCCACAAGAACTGGCAGAGTGTGGCCACCTACTCTGCTCAGGAGGTACTGCCAAAGAGAACAGGACGGGCACTTTTTTAAGCATCTATCTCCTGAGTGCAATCTGGGTGCCTTTGAAAGAGGCAGTCTGAGCCCTTCTTCCTTACTTTAGACACACAATTTTTTGGCTTTGTGAGAAGGCCACTCTTCACAGGAGCGGGGACCCCAATATTCAGGCTGTCCTTCACCAGAGGAGGTCTGAACACAAAACTCCCACCTCCTAAATGGCACAAACTATCCTGCATCGCAGCACCCAAGCTTTTTGAAGTCAGATGTAAAATTCATCATCCGAACTCAGGAACGTATACAGAATACAAATACAGAAGTTACAAGGAACACTATACTTTTGCATTTTAGGGAAATGCAATCACTGCATTTTTTTAACATATATATGCAAAATTACTCACACTAGAGATTTCATATGTTGTTTTGACAAGAGAGAAAATCATACCAGAATCTATCGCTGTAACTTCAGTAATTTTAAGAATTGCCTCTGAGGTACTTTGCGTGACTTTTATCATCAGTGAATGCCGGTTGCTGTTGGAGACGATCTGACCAGAATGGTACCAGGTCGCGTTCTCGGTAGCTATATTTGTCTCACAAATCAATGTTATTGTGTCACCTTCAAAAATATCCATGGGATTCACAGTGAAGTTTGTCTGATCTGGGAAGATGAAGACCACSATTCAGTATTATTGTCGTTCAGCTCACATCTTACGGCATCTTTCATCTCATGGGAACCATAGGTGTTTCACAACATATATATTTATATAGTCTTCATCATTTATTTAGATCATCTGTGGTGTAAGATATGTCATTTATTTTTCCATGATAGATTCTTTTACTGTCTTTGTCAGCCATAGATCCCAGAAATATCATCACCACTACTTTTTAAGTACAAAAAAATGGGAAGAGATAACCAGGTTGAGGTAATTCTCCAAGTTTAGGACAGACAATCCAGTGCTTAGTGCATGGAGAGTACAGCACTTTCCAGGGCAGTTGGTCGGGCTACTGAAGTGTGGCAGATCCTCCAACACTGGGATGGAAATGTGCCAAGGGAACCAGAAGGAACCCACTCATATAAAGAGAAAGAGATTTATTGATTTGTTTAAAGAAGAAGCAAATACTGGCAGCCTGATATGCCAAGGGTTGTCACAGTTCTTGAAGTGAGCTGAAAGGTATTCAGTCTCTCTCYCATGGAGAGATTGCATCAGGGTTCAGTGGAATTGCTGGAAGGATTTGGTTTTCTGTGGGAGCTACTGGGTGGATGGCCATCATCTCTTGTAATTCTTTAGCTTTCATGATGTGTGATGAGATGAAATGAAACAGCCAGAAAAATGCAGCATTTTTGAAGGACCAGTACCAAGTTATCAATAGTATAAGGCAACTGCATGGATAAGTTTAGCACTTCCAAGGAATGTGACAAAGAGAAATATCCAGAAAGTTTTAAACTTACCTGTTATTTCTGTGGTAAAGGAGGTGGGGTTTAGCCTGTAGGAGGTATCTAGAAGTTGTGGTACATATCTGTTAGAATCTTCTATCTGTTGGAAGGTTGCTGATGCTGCTTTTAGTTCATAGTTCACAGAAACACTTCCAGGCCTGAGCAGGTACAAATGACCAGAAAGAAACAAACTTGCATATTAGTGGATTAATTTGTTGTTGTGATTCGTCCTGCATGAGTAGGAAAGTGTGAGCCCATGAAAGGCTCCTCCTGTAACATAAGACTTGTCCTTGTGTACAAGAAGTTTGTGCTACAGGTTTTCTGCAAGCCAGGACACTTTTAAGGGCCATGTCCTCGGCCTGGATGCCTACTTCTAGTAAAATTCCCTTAGAAATCCTGAAATGCAGCTGCATTTAAATAGGGGTTGACTTAAGTAATGTCTCTTGTATTGATATCCAGTGTTGCGTCCAGAGCCAATTTACTAATTCATCTGCCTAATGGCCTGGGAGATATTCCTATAATTTGCATCCCTTTTTTCTTTTGGATGGAATTCAGCCTTTTCAGAGAGCCTATGAAAGGCTTTGAACCAGCTGAAGAGTTATTTTATACAAACTTTTGCACAGCAGTAACTTCTAACACATTTTCATGCTAATACCTGGGTTTTCCTTTGCTTATATTGTACTGTTATTCACTAGGTATGTAACAGTATAGTTCTAAACACAGTGAATATTGTTTTTGATGATCTACTCCTAACTGAGCCTCATTAAGGAGACAGACAGAAAGATGTCTATTCCAGAAGAAAGAAATTGCTTCCTTACCTGAAACTGGTTACTGTTGCTGATACAAAGCCTGGTAAGCATGTATAGCTCTCATTAAACTGGAAAAAAAAAAAAAAAAACCCAAAGAAAGAGATATTAAATGGCATGTATCCTCTATATCTTACTCCAAGCTGCTTAAAATAGGAAGAATAGAATTCTGGAATTTAAATCTAGAATTGAATAGAATTCAACATGGACATAATTAAAAGCACATATATGCTGGTATAATGGGCCTTCTCCCTTTCACTGGGATAAATTTGTGCTGATAGTTTCATTCTATAATTATATCGCTTGCATGGTGTCTTAAGTTAGGACCAATATAGTGAAAATAGTAATGCTTTTTTATATTAAAAGATCTTAAATACTTCCCTGCCTAAATGTATATTTAAAATAAATGGGAATGTTGCYGATGTGTTACTGTGCATAATAACTTTGGCCCTCTTCATAGCTACCACTGCTGCATGCTTCACAGCTCCCCACTGGCACACAGACAGGATACACTATTTTACAGATAAGACACTGATACTTAGGATAAATTCTGTACTTCTTAGGTGACTAGGTGCCTTTGGAGATGGGAAAAAAAATCTTTACCGCTTTTTCAAGGTCAGTCTTGTATTTTTTGTATAATTCAGAAGAAGAATCCATGAGATCATTTGAAAAGACTGTGTCAAGTCTGACCGAAATATTTATTGCAAGGGGCTGTTCCATACCACAAGAATCTGTAAGAAAAGGATAAAAATGAATGCATAATTAAAAATGATAATTACAGAGTGATTTCTTGGCTTTCTGTTCTAACATAATCCACTATCTATTCAAGCCTAAATCTTGCAACTTGCTCTGATTCAGCTGTATGACAGGAAAAGTAGGGTCCTCCCAACTGTCTTTATCTGAGAGATCTGGTGTCTGCTGGATGTCTCTGCTTCTTCAGTTGATGCAAAGCTGTAGGTACTTCCAGAATGTGATACATTCAGAAGGCAGTAGACAGCTTTCCTAAAATGGTTGAATTGTCACCAAAGATTTCCAGTTGTAGAGGGAGTTTAAATGACTAACTTTGACCAGATGATTAACTTCTACTTGGCTAAAATCAGGTGAGACAAATTTCCTTCATAGGACCAGGTTCTGTCCCATTGAAATGAATGGGAAAATCCTCAATGATTTCAGGAGAGTAAAATTTTGACTCAAGACTTATCAATCAGCACAAGAGAGGGAAAAATGCTTAGAAAATTGCAAGAAAATAAAATAATAATAAAAAAAAAGATATGTTCTTCTTTTTTGTTCCCTCTCCTTATAAGAAATAAAACACAATTCGGTCACACTTTTAAGTTCCTCTGTTGAAAGTCTGAGGATACAAAACTTGCTTTGCTTAGCAAAAGCTGAAAGTCTCAGGGAAGCAAGTGAGTGAGCTGGGACTCCAGCATGGACACTAAATATTTCTGGTACCCATCTCAAGGCAGTGTCACATCACGATGCCAAATATGAGTTCCAAGGCATCTCTGTAGACTTTGCACATTTTTTCTTCTAACCAGCATGTAGGTTCTACAGTGATGAAATTCAGCACTGTTTCTCCTTACCTGCTGTCTGAGGCTCACAGTAGGGCCCATAGAAAGGCAGTTGCTTGATGTAGCCACAGGACTGTGTGGATGCTAGACTGACAGCAGAGCAAGTTMTCAAGTCACCACAAACTGATCTTGGCCATGCTTGTCCACTTTCACAGGAGCAACAGCTCTTGTTCTCCCCCGTGGGCAGACAAACTAGCATCAGACAGAAAGAGAAGTACGTGAGAATGCCAAATGGGGCATAACATATTGCATGATATATCATAGAWTCATAAAATCATAGAATCCTTAAGGTTGGAAGGGACCTCTAGAAATCATCTAGTCAAAACCCCCCTGCACACGCAGGGTCATCTAGAGCATTATATTTACCTTGCTGGACTTTTATGCCAGTGATTTTAAGTAATTGTTGCCTTTCTTGTCTGTTCAGTTAGTTGATGCAAACATGGTGATTTGATGCTTTGCAAATCTTACCATACTAATCATAAAACACTAACCAAGTAGGCTTGTGCAAGGATAAGTCTGATCAATTATCTTTAAGCATTACATGAATGAAAATGTGAAGCCTGATCCTAAAAATTTTCCTGGCATATTGGCGAAGGCCATATCATAGTTTTAAGACCGGATATTTAGTCTATTGCCTAGGCTAAAAGTAAACATCATACATGCTTTTCAAGTAATAACAACCTTCAAAAGTATTTGTGATCTTGATGGCTAGTGAGACACTGTGTCACTCTCTATCTTGACATCTTACACGATGATTATGTGTCTTGACATCTGMGTGCTGCATGAGAGAAGGCAACATTCTCAGGAAGTTCTTTCAAAACAAACATTCTCTAATCAAAATTCATTTCACTATAAGTTTTCCTGTTCTTGATGYGCTATTGGTTGCTCAAATAAATTTAACTGTCAAGCGAACAGAATAAAATATTAACAAAACTTTTTTTTCCACGTAGCATTTGATCTTGAAGGCCCTTAAAGTAGTAGTTTGCATGTTGTTTTGAGAACTTATGGACACTTCCTTTCACTGGTCTCAATCCAGTGATAAGAAAGCACAAAACATCCCGCTCTACTATTGTAAATACTTGGTGTGTTTATATGGCCTCTAGTATTTTTTTAATTATGTGGATATGATGTTGCAAAGTGACGGCTCAGATAATATATCCAATATCCTGGCCTTAAGAATAATTTAGAGAGTTGCATCAGGAAAAGATGGCATCCCATGATGCATGTCCTTGTTGGGGACAGAGTACAACCTCTTATTGTTGTCATTTACTTTCCAAATGCAAGCTTGAGGGAAGTGAACGCTCTGATAATTGCTGATACAGCTTCCTGAAACTTAAAGTAACTCAGACTATTAGTTATTCAAACTGGAGCAAAACCCTTCAGCTCAGCATCTCAAGGCTACTCCCAATGCCAATGTCATGCAAAAAGAAGCAGCAGGGATGTAGATGACAGAACATGATGTTATGTTGTGTGCTGAAGCTTCGGTCCTGGGCCTTTCAGTAGGYGCCAGAGACAGCTCAGTTTTGTTGACATCTAAGTGTGGTGGATGATAAAGATGGGAAAGATTAAATACTGACAARAAAGCACATTTACCAGAATGCAAGAAAAACAACCAACCCACCTGTTGTAACATTGAGGCTTGAAACTGTCATCTCCACATTTGAAACATTTGATGTAGCTGGAAGACTAAGGTTCTTGAAATATTCTTTCATTGGCTCCAGATAAGATGAATCGGTAAGGCTTACTTCAATGTCAATAGTATACTCCACAGCAGGCAAGTCAAAAGTAATCACTGAAAAAGAAATCGGATGAGACTGCAAAGCTATGTGTTATAAGCCGATACCTCCAGGTCAACATTTGGGCTCTTTGTTGCTGTTTAGTGTTAACTGAATGTGATATTCTGCTTCCCATTTCCKAATCAGTGGATATTCCACACGTGTCCTATCTGTTGCTTCTTTGACAAAAATAAAATAAAATAAAACAAAAAAAAACAAGTGATTTCTTTGGACTCAGACCAATAGGAAATTGATATAAGTGGTATTATATATACAGAAAAAAGCTGCCTCATCCCTCTCATCTTCAGCTCAGCAAGTGGATAGGTTGTCAGCTGTAGACTGAGGCCATATGGGATTATCATGTGAATTTGTCCTGCTAAAAATCCTTTATTTTTTCCTACACCATGTATTTCATATGGCAGAGAAAGCTGTGCTCATGTATTTCAATCTCTGACCAGCTAAATATTTCCACCACTGTGGCTTCTGCCTTTGTTACCTCCCRCTTTTTGTTGACAATCCATAGAGATATGCTGTCCCCATTAGTYATTTCATCCATTGTTTGCTAGAATATCTGTTCTGGTATCATCCATTTGTGCACATACCATTTCGCTTCTGCCTTTGCCACTCTGAGTGGAAATGTTCCTCTTCTAGAGCACTGTCCATCTGCCAGAGAAGGCAAAAGAAAGTTTTAGCTGCTCTTGTTATCATGATAGAAACAGTGACGAAAATATACGCATAAATAAGAATGCTGCCTCCACTCTTCTCCTCCCCCTCATCCTCTTTAAATAGAATATTTATATCTTCCAAGCGGGGATATGTTAAGCACCAGCTGAAGGGCTGTACTGAGCTTGCATCTGCCTCTTTGCATATATCCACAAGGTGAAATGCTTGAGCTTAGCAGGAATTCTGCGGCTAAGCCACAACTGCCCACAGAGCTGCCTGGGCAGGGAGAGCTCTCTGGCAGCTTTGCAAACCACTCTGGATGCATCTGGACCTTCTCCTGATTCTGTCCCCTTGCACCCCGTTTGGGCAGATATGTGTGGTAGGTGGGATCCCTATGCTGCTGCCCTGGAAGGAATAATTGCTCCTGAGATAAGATATTGCTTGTGGGATTTGGGGGAAATGAGTTCCACACAGTCTTCTCCATTCAGTTCCACTCAGAGAACTGATGTTGCCCTTTACTTTCCTCTTTGCCCTGAAATTCCAGCTCCAAAGTAGCACAACCAGATGCAGGAGGAGCAGAAAGAGGATTGAAATGCCTTGGCTGCAGTTTAGATTTTAGAACAAATAGCTATTTCATGAGTCATTACTAGCACACCATTGTGTAGGACTGGTGGCAGTGGTGGCACAATTTCAGAGCGAGTGGATTCATGCAAGATGCGGCCAAATGAGATGCAGACCATCTTATTTTTTAGAAATACACTAAAAATAAACTGGCACCATTGTTAGGAATAAAAGCTAAAGAAAAGCAGACGCAGGCAGGAAATTTGAAGCTTTGCCAGTTTCTTCAACACTACTGAAATTTTTATTTACAGAAAGGGTGAATAGCTTGGCAACTCTTAAGTCATCTCTTTACATAAAGGAACCATCTGGTGTGTGATTAGAGTTGGACTTCATATCACAGTTGTTCTGGTGCTGGAGATCCCAAGGAGTGTTGGCATTTTTAGACAGCCAGGGGTGCTCCCTTTCATCTTGCTCAGAGATCAGCTCAAATTGTTAAAAATAAAATGATTTGTGATCCACTGTGATCCACTTCTTTCTCCAGGTTTGGTCTAGGTGGTTTCCTTTTTTAATTGTCCTCCCAAGCAACTGCAGAGTATTTTCATATTGTTAAATACTTAACACCATATTCACACCAGTAAGTAATGACTCATATGTAGGGTGTATCATGGCTCAACGATGCTAGGAAATAAGTGATTGTTTTTTTTTTCATGAAAATGCCTAAGTGCTGAGTTGGAAGCACTTTGAAAACACAGAACAAACAAGATACTTGGTCCCTATTAACCATCCACAGTAGGGCAGAAGGTGCAGCAGGAACCAGTTTGTCTTGATTTGCCAAGGTAGGGATCGGTGGCAGTAACAGCATGAGGAGTTCCCATCTTCCACACCACTTCTGGTGGCCTCTTTTCAGCCTGATTAAAATAAGTTCATTGTCCACTGGCTGGTAAAACCATAGCAGGATGCCATGAACCACAGCAGGGAAGGAATGCAGCTTAGAAATGTTTTATTTTTGCAGTTGTCTTCTGTTAAGTCTACTGAGGTTAAGGGTCCTTTGTTGCTAGAGGCTGAACATAGATGCAGAGGGGATCATTTTGACTTGAAAGGATTTATAATGCAGAAGCCTTCCCTCATCTAATAACTGTGATAGACTAGAAATTGGTAGATTTATAGACTAATTTTCTTTAATAGACAATGAAATTATACTGAATCAGTCAGTCCTTTTGTTCCTCTGTTCCTCTTTTATCCTTTCTAGTTAGAACTTTTTGTGAAAAGATATCTTCTACCAAACACATATACAGCACTGAACACAAACGGATTTCCATGATACAGAATACTAGTATGAATCATTATCCCAGAAAATTATCAAAAAAAGTAGGAAAATGGAGTTAAGTCTGGGTCCAACCTCAGCATCTTATAAACAAGGTCAGTCAGGAGCAGTGTTTTATTCATATGTACTCATGTCCTACTGTCAGGACATCAGTGAGACTCCTGTCACCTTCATGTAAGCTTCTCCATATCTGCACTGGTTGTATCAACCCCCCACTTCTAGGCAAGATTCATTTGTCCTGTTCTGGGTCTTTGTCRTAGGATGATAAAGCCCATTTAGGAGCAGTATCCACATAACTTAGCTAGGCTTAACTCAGGATAGAACAGATAAAAACCCTTGCAGACTTAACATGTTGAGGTAACAGAAATTTTGCTCAGTTGTCTTTGGAAAGTGGGAAGAAGAGCTCAACTCCTGGCTTATCCATTTATACCATTGGAGAAAATTTTAGGGCCTTAGTTTGAGTGCATGATCTTATACTGACTTCCTTTAAGATTTTATCCATGTAAGGCAGAATTATGGCAGCATGGTCATTATAAGCAGAAATAAGTGAAAATCAGTGGTGCTGAGAAAGGATACTCACTTCATATTGGATGAATGGATCAAAGTCCAAGCCTTGTGATATATGGCACCTTCCTGCAACAAGTAGAAATAAGCAGCACAGAGCTGCAGTATCCCAAGATGGCATTTTGTTAAACATCTTTGCTGTACAGCCTGAAAGCAAAATGCAGCAAAAAGGTTAGGAAATTTTCAGTTGACTCACAACTCACACAGTAGGAAGCATCAGCACACTGCACAAAAATGGTATTTTCAGAATATTTCAGTATGCATAGCCTATTTGCTATGTACAAGACATAACATGGAACAAGATACATAATTATTCCCCTTCCACTCTCACCAGAGTATTTCTCTCATCTCTCTCTTTTTTTTTTTTTTTTTTTATGCAGCTATGGCCACCCTAAGCGGAAAGAGAAATAAAGGTCCTGGAGAAAGCAGACTCCAAGCAGATTTCTAATAGCATCAGGGGAGGTGACAAAATTCCTCTCCCATGACAAAAATTGATTTTGGCAATTATTCCTCTCAGGAGCACTTAGCAAATGCACAGAAAGAACATGGGAAATACTGAAAAGTGTTGCTATTACTGAGGATTTGCTCCATTGCAGCTTGGCTAACAAGAGTAGATGTGGTTTCAGCCAGACTTATAAAAAAAAAAAAGTGAAGCTCCTAAGATCTTTGTAGAGTCTATAGAGTAAATCTCTTAAAGGGGGACCCCATGTGCACAGCTTTAGGGATCTAAAATGGGTAGAGAAAACTCTTCCTTAAGGCTGATATTTTTTTGATTTCTTGTGAAGAGTGACTGCTTAGTAAGAGCTAAAAAAATAGCAATGTTAATGAATTTGTCAGACTTTTAGCTGTGTATTAAAATTCTCAGCCTCCTGCATGGAYATCCCTGCCTCTTGAACAGAGGTGTCTGATCTGCTCCTGAACTACTTCAGCTTTCAGCACAGCAAACTAGTAAAGGAATATTATTTGGGCCTGCTTGGAAAATACCATGCATTTAATCATTTTTGCCATCCTCTGCTTTCATCATTTGCCCCTTTTTATTATCCACCTGTTTGAGAGAAAATTCCTGGATTGTAGATGATACTAAATGTGGAGGAATGACTTACAGATGTTTATGCTACTATTCAGAARGAATTTGACAGACTGGAGAATGGGCAGACAAGAGCCTCATGAAGTTCCACAAAGGGAAAAGCCAAGCCCTGCCCTGGGAAGCAATAACCTCTTCCATAAGTATATGCTGTTGGCTCACCAGCTGAAGAGGAGCTTTGCAGAGAAGGATATGGAGGGTACTGATGGTCAAGCTGAACAAGACCCAGCAATGCACTCTCATGGCAAAGAAGACCAATAGCATCCTGAGCTGCATTAGAAAGACTATTGCCAGCAGGCTGAGGGATGTGATCTTCCCCCTAAATTCAACTCTGGTGAGGCCCAACACCTGGAGTGTTGTGTCTAGCTCTAGGCTCCTCAATTCAAGAGAGACATGGATATGGACATGGATTCAAGAGAGACATGGACTGGAGGACATGAAGATTACTAAGGTCTGGAGCATTTGTCTTATGAGGTACAGCTGAGAGAGTTGGGACCATTTAGTTGGAACCAAGAGAATGTTCAGGAGGCTCTTGTGAATTTGTATAAATGTCTCATGATGCAGGGGCAAAAGCTCTTTTCRGTGGCTCTTTTCAGTAGTGAAAAGCAAAAGCAAAGACTGAATGAATGAAATTATATCTGAACATAAGAAAAATTTATTCACTTTGAAGGTGGTTAAACACTGGAAGCATTGCCCAGGAAGGTTTTGGAATCTCCATTCTTAGAGGTACTCAAAAGCCAGCCTGACATAGTTCTGAATAACTTGCTGCAGTTGACCCTGTTCTGAGAAGAGGGGGTTGCCCTCGATGATCTCCAGAGGTGCCTGCCTACCTCAACTGTTCTGTGATTCTGTGATTTCATCTAAAAAAAATTTACAGATTCATCATCTGTGTACATTATGCTCTTAAATTACATGTAAAGTGATCCCTTCCACACCCAARCATTAAGTGATCTCTCACAGTTCAGTGCATTTCAGCATTTTTAGATCATCTTTCTGTGAAGTTTGAAGTAAATATTGACACCACCAGAAAGGCCTATAAGGGAGAGAAATCTGAATGCATTGCCAGCAAGACATCCTGAGATTATCTCCTGGGGAAAAAAGTGTGTAATTTAGGTTTTTGGAATACACTACCATTAACAACATGCAAGAACATAATGTTGTACCTGAAAACAAGCCCTGAAAAAAAAAAAATCATATCAGTAATACCTATACCATGATTTACTCATGCAGTAGATTAGATAATGAAACATCAAGGGCAAGCAAGCCATGCATGGACTCTTAAAGAAGGTGCTGACACACTTTATTTACCAAGAAGGAATGAAGAAAAGGAGCTGAAGAATACTGCAAGCTTTGTGTTTTGCTATGAATATTTATTTTGTATGAATATGTATGTTTGAATATGAATATCCCTAGTGGAGCAATTATCGAGTTCCAGAATGAACAGTTAATGAGAGCCATGGAAAATGGCAGAGCTCAAGCAGGTTGCAAAAATCATTTTAAGAAAGACAAGCACTGTGGAAACATTCTTAAGAATAGCCCTGAAGAGCATTGGAATGGATAAGATTAACTTGATTAAAATTCTGAACACTGTCAGTGGGTGACACATCACCCATGGCAGTGATTCACCCAAGCAGACAGGGTACTTCACTGATTAGTATGTCCTGTGACAAATACGTATATATAATGTAAGCATGATCTGTGATCTTACCTTGGGAATAGAAGGAGGAGGGCAATGAGCTTATAGCCAAAAAATACCCTCAAAGTCACTGACTTGGATTTCCCTGACAGGCATTTGTCACTGTTCCTCAGCAAAGGTGGTTCTTGGTGAGATTCATCTGTTGTGGGACTTCACCTAGATATAGACCAGGATGAAAGACAGGAGACAAGAGTTGGAAGAAGTGGTCAGTTTTTCCAATGGAGAGATGTCATTACCAGAGCACACAGGAACAYACATGTAAATTTGCTTCTTACCATCTCTTTTCAAATAATGAGGAAAAGACAGCATGGAAAACATTAAGCAACTGAGATTAACACATCCCTACTGTCTTTGAAGATCTGTGTAGGGACCCCATTAAATGAAGTTCAACACTGATAAATAAAAGATAGAGTACACAAAAAAGAATGATCCTTGTATCACATATTCTATGCTGTTACATACGTGCCCTGCTTTTAATATTCTTTCAAGTAAAAATATCATAGGGAACATACTGTGCTATCTAGACTTCTGAGCTGAGTCAGTGTGTCTATTCTATGCTCCTATATAGAATTAGCCAGAAAGAAAAGGATCTCATCGACTCATAGTATCCAAAATAGGTAACCTTAAAACAAATGTTGTTAAAGGCTTTGTTTATCCATCAGATGAATATCTGACAGGACTGAGAAAAAATGMAGGGAAAATGTTTTCTCAGGTTCTTGAGCATCTCTATCAATATCCAGAATTCCACCAAAATAAAAAATAAAAAATAATTTTAAAAGAGACTATTTTGCTATTTGGAAGACATCAAGCACTTGTGATAACACTGATAACATCAAGACTTCCTTGGATCAGGCTGATCCCTAGATCAAGATACATCAAGAGAGAAGCCAGAAGCAGTGAAATGGGTACTTTAGATTGCCAAATGACTCAGTAATAGACTAAGAAGAACAAGATCTATGATAGTCTTGTATGTTTGCCATATACACACTATGTTTACTGTAGTAGCTTAATCTGTACAAAGAACTTGTATTTCAGTGATAACTGGTTGATATAACAAATAGGTAAAAGAAAAGAAAAAAGGCCATTAAAAAAGGGAAGTTTTTGCAGCTGTTATATTTTGCATATATCTTTCCACTGTTCACAGCCTTGCATTCATATTCAAATATCGTGGGTTATTCTGTAACCTGAAATAAACCCTTTGTGCAACCATGTAACCGAGACCAAGCAGCCCATTAATTTAATATATGCTAAACTATATAGAAGATAACTCATGTAAATAATGCTGTGCTGTTACTCAAGTTTTAATAGCTAGTTAAGAGTTCAAAAGTTTTGAAACAATATCTGGACAATTAGAAAACTAGCAAACAAAAATCAAATTGCAAAAGAGATAAAACTTTTCAACCAATGTGGCTGTTCTTTCATTTAATTCCTTGCTGAAAAAAAAAAGACTCGATGGAAACTTTCTAGCAAGAAAYTGCTGCATTATATATGCACACATAACTGGAAAATGAGAAGCTATGTGGACATATTCAGCATTCTGGATATAAACCATCTGCTAGAGGCAGTATTATTGACTTAAAACAGCCCAGGAGAACTTAGGTAACTAAAGCTTGATAGCAAATCTCTTCTTCCCCACAGCATTCAGGAAAAAAAAAAAGAAAGAAAAGAAAGAAAAAGCATTATTTGATTATCTGAAGTTAATTTTAAAATACAAAAGATTCAATAGCTTTAAGTAGATCACAGATGATCTACACGTCCTTCCATTCTTTTTTTTCTCTTAGTTTTTCTTTTTCACAAATGTTGCAAAAATAATGACACATTGTCTTGCAAATCCACCTAGCACAAAAAATATTAATCCATACTTTTAGAAAGCAAAGAAGAAACACAAAGATAGTTTACCTTTTCAGATGATTCAAAGAGATGGTCTTCTAATTAGATCCATGCCATCTTAAAAGTCGTCTGCTTTCCACAACAGCCAAGGTTGCTTTGATCTCTCTAAAATTGAATACACTCATAAGAGCTCGTATGATTAACCGAGCATGTTATTACTGCCTGGAGAACATGTTGTCTCTGGAGTCTGCACTTGATTTTCAAGTGTGAGGCTGCCCAGAGATGCCGCTGCAAAAATACAAGGAATTTGAAGAGATATTTCCTGATACCATTCATCAGGTAGCTGCATTATTTCCCCCTGTGCTGATCTAAGTCCTTCAGTGTCTTATCTGCAAATTACTTTATCACGTGGACGGACTTGTTCCACAGCTCTTATTCACCTGCTCTGTTCTAATGGAAACAGTGGGTTGAGAACCGTATGCAGTAAAAATGTTTGTGTAGCTGGGGCAAAATATTTATGGGCTCTGATTTAAAAAACAGAGGAGGGAAAACCTCAAGTGTTTCCTACCTGAGCTTGCAGCATKCTTAGCTTGTCAGGTGCATGAGCAGGCTCTGAGGACATGTACAGACTCAGACCTAGACTCGGATGGCTACTGTGGTGGTTGGTGAAGAACAGGAAATTCCCCAAACTAGGCAGGGACTTTGAGTTCTTATCTGTTTTTCTACCTTGAACCTTTCAAGAGCTGGGAGCCCTCTGCATAAACACAGGACGTCCAAATAACAATGGAGTTTTTGTCTCTACAGTATTCAATCGCAACCAGCTTACCAGTGGAGTTTGCACCTGTAGTGGTGCAYATGAGGCAGTGACTTGCTGAACTCAAGCGATTTGTCTAGAAGAACTTGGGAGTCATTTTATATGAGATGAATTTATTTTTTTAAGCAACAATTTCCTCAGCAGATGAGTCTATGCAGATAGTTCTGTTCCCTCACAGACTGGGAACAGTCYCTCTGGAGATCTTAACTTCTCATAAGAAGGCCTAGGATGGGCTGCTATAGGGGCAGTATACATGTCAGGTGGGTAGATGCACCCCAAGATCTCCAGGGTCACCATACAGCAGTGGAAGGCCAGGTGGGACACGTGAAGGCATCCCAAAAGACAGGCAACTGATTCAAGCCATAAATCTCTTTCATTGTTGACTGCAGAATAATGGTGGCCCAAAAAAAGTGAATATAAAGTCACCGGTTGAGGTGACATGGCTTCACCACTTCTGTAGTGCTTCCCAAATTAAGGGTTCATGACCCCAGAGCTGRTCCTGGGTGCTAAAGTAAAGTCATGTTGCCAACTGAATTTTGTAGTTTGTGATAAATGGTGTTGACCCTAGTAGAACTGGAACAGGAGGGTTGGCTATCAGAATATCCTTTTGCATTTTCATTYCAGAGTAAGCTCAGGCTAGATCTTCATCCCTCCATTGGCTATCTGTGCAGAGGATGCTTTTTGCCCARTTTCTTCAAGCTCTGTGACATGTCACACCGTATTTGCCCTTTTTCTGTACCTGTGTCACTAAAAGCAAAAAATTTCCCTGGGCCTTTGCAAGTGCTAGCATTTGCAAGGACATTGTGGTGCGTGATTGTTAACTTCTTCCTGCTAAGCCAGGTGAAGGGGCCCTTGTTTTTGGCAGCACAACCTGCCTGCTCCTGTTCTCTTTCCTGCAAAGCTGCCCACTCACTGCTGCCTCTATGGTGGTGAGTCAGTRCTCAGCCTGCTCTTTGGCAGCAGTTTTAAGCTGATTAAATTGGCACAGCTGATGTCCTTGCTGGCAGATCCAGTGTTGCACTGGCAATGGTCTTGTTTGATGCCTGCCTGAGCTGCCTCAGGGACCTAAACATGCAGAAAATCAAGGCTACAACAGAGTTTGCAACCATCTATGTTTCTGGAGAGGAGTTTTACTGATAACTACATGCCATATCTAATGCTTTTCAGGCCCCTCAGTGATTTAACTTATTCTCTCTACAGAAAAATAAGCCTAGCTTAAGACAGACTTAGCTGTAGTGGATCCATAGTTCCCACAGTACCAGCTCTATGCCAAAGAAATGATCTGATTTAACCTCTCTACACCTACTTTTTTTTTTTTTTTTTTTTTTTATTTTCTTTTTTTTTTGTGCTTTCAAAATATTTAACCATCAGCACCTTGGAGTATAGGAATGGGGTAAAATAGTGKCAAGGGGAWGAGACTCCTTAAAATAGGGTTTTTGCTGAAAACAGTGGATACGGTCAGTGGATAGCCTAAAAAGTATCGGAAATCTGTGTTTGCTTTACAGGAAAACTGCAATGTCAGAGCATTAGGTGCCATAATCAACGTGGTACGTGAGCACAGAGGGATCACTAAATCTAATCATCTTGGTAAATGCTTTTTTTCCCTCTACTTGGTCATCAGGTATCCTCATGTCACCTGAAACTATGAACTCTCTGGAGATTAGAGTTCTGATTTAGCAAATATTTTGAAGGAGAAAGCTACAAACATCTCCTCAGTTGAAGGAAGTGGATTTAGCTAGAGGTAAGCTTGTTTCTAAGGCAGCTGTTGTTTTTGTTTATACATATTTAAAGTAGTGGCAGGTGAGCAGGTTACAGAATGCCCTGTATGCTGTACAAGCAAGCAAAAAAAAAAACCCCAAAAATCTGCCTTACAGAGGTTAACCAAGGTGAAATGCAGAACCAGGTGGTTCTGACCCATTTGGGGTCGCTGGAGGCTACTTGCCTGCCTGTACCACGCCAAAAGCACATCCATCATTAGGTTTGCATGACAACGAATTACCAGCTACCAGGGGTTCCACACAGCCCACCTGATAATGGTCCTGAAACTATTCTGCCATCAGTTATACCCATCAGGGCACAAATCAGCTGTGTTTATTATCATGATTCCAACCCAGAGCAGCTGCACTTTAAACATTTGCACCTGCACCTTGAGAGTTAGGACAGGCCAGACAGAATGCGAGGGATATCTGCTCTGAACTAGGACCATCCTGTGCAAAATAAGGCAGAGCTTTGCTGAGCCTTTGCTTCACTAATTCATTGGCGTTACAAAAGTAGGGGGACACGTTTCACTTGGTGCAAGCAAACTMGGACATGGTAGTGCTCCAATGTATATGCAACCTGAGACATACCATGCAAAGCAAAAGCAGACTTGAAAACAACTTAGAAGTGAAATTAATAGACATTGCTCTCTAAACTTATCATCACCTTCATTCCAATCCTTGAGAACAACTTAGAAGTGAGATTAATAAGATATTGCTTTCTCAACTCATCATCTTCATTCCCATCCTGTGAAGGCTGTTAACACTTCAGTAAGTAAGAAGTCTGCTTTGGTAAACCTCTTCTCTTAAGATCTAA
This sequence comes from Nothoprocta perdicaria, assembly GCF_003342845.1. Taxonomy (NCBI): domain Eukaryota; kingdom Metazoa; phylum Chordata; class Aves; order Tinamiformes; family Tinamidae; genus Nothoprocta; species Nothoprocta perdicaria. Next base: position 64,764 of record NW_020455632.1, read on the forward strand.
CTAGCATATCAGCAGCTTTTGCAATCCTGTTCCATCACTACTTTCATCCCAGATTCAGAAAAAGCCAGCAAAAACACCAAAAGCAAGGCTGAAAYAAGATGCAACATACACAAACGTAAGAAGCAAACCACACTGCAGAGGTCTGATACACTGCAGATTCTCACCATAATTTTCTCATGCTATTTTATTTTTCAGTCTGAATTTTGCTTGCTCAGCCTCTCAGAAAGGTATGCTTTACAATTAGAAGAAGAGATTGAAAACAAGTCTTATTGGAACTAATGTGAAGATTTTCTTAGACACACAAAAAAAAAAAAAAAAAAAGTTTTGGAGTGAACCTGGCAATGCTTGGGTCTTCTTTTCTTACCCTTCCCAAGTAATTTTGTATGGTGTAATTTTGTATGCAAGATAGTTAAGCATGCCTCAATACTGCAGCCTCTCTCTAAAAAAAAAAAAAAAAAAAAAAAAAAAAATCTAGAGGAAGTCAGACATATGACTGCCTGAATCACAGAATCACAGAATCACAGAATATTCAAGGTTGGCAGGGACCTCTAGAGATCATCTAGTCCAACCTTCCTGCTCCAGCAGGCACACCCAGAGCACGGGGCACAGGGCGGCATCCAGGCAGGATTTGAAGACCTCCAGAGAAGGAGACTCCACAACCTCCCTAGGCAGCCTGTTCCAGGGCTGTGTCACCCTCACAGTAAAGAAGTTCCTCCTCACCTGGAGATGGAACTTTCTGTGTTTCAGCTTATGCCCATTTCCCCTTGTCCTATCGCTAAATACAGTCAGTATAATTTATTACGAATAAGATTATCTTATTCTGAAATGTATCAACAAACATTTTGAATTTAAGACCTAGAAAATAACTAATCTGTCCTAGTGAACAACTCTATTTGCTACTTTTAAGGTTTTGGAGAAGACAGTATTCATGACCCTCTCTTAATTACAACTTTCTAGTTCTCTTCAGTTGCTTCTTTTTATTTGCAGTGAATGAGGTTTAAATCTGGAATAATTTTTTCTTTGAGACAATTCTGTTTTAAGATAAGAGAGAGGCTGCTTTTCCTGTGAGGATGTTCGGAGAAAAGATTGCCCAGAGATCTTGTGGAATGTCCATCCTCGAAGATATTTAAAGTCTGACTGGACATRGCTCTGAGCAACCTGCTCTCATTGACTTTGCTCTGAGCATGGGGTTAACCTARATGAYCTCCAGGGTGCCAACCTCAGYAATTCTGTGATTCCATTGGAGATGGGATGAGTAGAGCCAATGCCCCCTCAACTGAGAGTCTAGCCATGGTTTMCTTCATTTCTTRGGGRCTACATACCTGGTTATCTTAGCAATGTCATCCTTACAAGACTGCTTTTCTGCTGTTTAACATCTAGAGACYCTTCTGARTAAAGCCAGTTCAGATACCATTGTACAACAGTGATGCAAATATTTYCCATCATTTTCTCTTTCCAAGGTAAGCCCCAGTGGTTAAATTCTGGTGCCTTCATCCCTGACCCAGCCTAGAGTGGCTTCTTTGAGAGGTCACCACTCCAGAGTGTAGAATACCCCAGAATATCCATCTTCTTGTAGCCTTCTTGAGATAKTGCTTCTCATTCCTGATAAGAGTAGTCAGCATGGATTGACCAAGGGGATCATGTTTGACAAACCCTGCAGCCTTCTACGATGGGCTACTTTCCTGTTGAAACACAGGGGGTTTCATCTCCATACGAGGAAGAACTTCTTTCCTGTGAGGGTGACAGAGCCCTRCCCAGAGAGGTTGTGGAGTCTCCTTCTCTGGAGGTCTTCAAAACCCRCCTGGATGCCACTCTGTRTCACATGCTCTGGGTGTCCCTGCTTGAGCAGGAARGTTGGACTAGATGATTTCTAGAGGTCCCTTCCAACTTTGCCCATTCTGTGATTCTGTGCTGAAACATTTACATATTCTTTGTCTGGGAATGTGAGCTCTACTTGGGAAGAGATGGAAGTGACACAGAAGTAGAGATGGACATGCCTTTACCAGAAGCAGGAAGATGATATGAAACATCCAATTGCCTGAATATTTTTTCAACAGCAGAGTTCTTTGCAAGGTGAATATTTGTCCATAGCCTAAGCCATTTGGATTTTCCTAGACAAGGATGTAAGACACATTCTTGAACACTGAGGCTATGACCCTCCCCATGATGATTGGCTCCTGAGCTTTGCCAAGCTATATTTTAAAAGCATTTTTTTTCTTTTTTTCTCCCTCCTTTGTTCACTCTGAGAGAWTGTTCMCCAGCCTGTCTAATGGCTAGTGATYGTTCAACATCATGAATACCCTTGGTCCTATTGAAGGACCCACTAGTCCACTTTTCATCAAAAGTGGGCTATAGCAGATGCCCTGGGGTGTTATTCTTGCCTCGAAGTCATCTCATCTTTTCAATTTCCGTTGTTATGCTCTGCACTTTTATAATGTGGTAGATCTTTCTTGAATATCATATTATTCCTGGCTGTTTTAAACTCATTTTTCTCTGTGCCAGTATTTTCCATGCAGCTTAAATAGCTCTTCCCCTCTGGCATTTCTTCCAAAAAAAAAAATTCTATGATGCTGTAGGCTGATCTGTGGTAGTAAAAGATACATGGAAGGAGGAACTGGGAGCAGTTGAAGATTAGAAGGGATGAAGGGAGCAGATAGGCAACTGGAGTAAGACTCTTGCTCAAGGGAGCTACAGTTTATTCCTGCAGACGAGGTACTGGTATATCCTTTTAAACTGGTATATCCTTGAGCATATAATTTTTAGAGCTAAAGCCCTTGTGTCAGTGGCAATTCTCTGTGAGTATCTAGCTTATTCTTCCTCAGCCACAACAGAAGAGCTTTCCCTTCTGTGCATAACACATGACCTTTCAGGACTGCGTGATAAGTTGGATGGTCAAATATTGTTTGTTTCAAACATAGAACACACAATGACTTTAAGAAACACACACCCAGGCACAACAATATTTCATAGGAGAAAGGATGGAGGTAAGGGAAGTTGCATTGACCTTAGATAACACATCTGAGTGAGAACAAAAACAAAATAAACAAAAATTAATCTAGAACTCCAAATCCAACTGCTTAGTGATAAGKATTCAAACAGGCGATAAACAGTCTGTGAGATACTTTCTTCTTTGACGTTTGAGGGACTGTGTTATTCTAGCTTTGTGTCTAGYGCAGTGCAAGGGTTTGAACTGGTAATGCCCAGGATATGGGCACAAGTTTAGTTCAGGAAGATTATGGTGCTAATTTTTATCTTTTGCTATTTGTACATAGACTGATGCCATGGCACTTGATGAGTCACAYGCTAATATACCAGGCCAAATGAAGGAGTAACTGAAAGCAAAATTCAAAGGGCATTTAAGCTAGAACATTCTGGGGAAAAGAAGAAAGCTCTGCCCAATAACTGCCCTCTTTTTACCATTTCTTCCTCACCCCTGCACAAGAGGTTTTGCCTGTCTCCAGCACCTGCTGAAACATTGTTTGGGSAAACATTGTAAAGAAAAAATAAATAAATTACAAAACAGAAATTGGGAAATGGGTGGTGGGCTCTGTGTTATTCCAGTTCTGCACACAGCTGAGAGTCATATGTTTTGAAACGCTGTGGGAACACACAGGTCAGCAGGCATTTGCTCACCTCGGAGGGCTGCAGTGGGAGAAGTGATGTGACCATCAAATTTCACATCCCCTCCTTTTTGGAGCCTCTGCATCAGCGCCAGCCCTATCTCAGATTTAGCATTAAGCAAGCAAGAGATCTGGAGCTCAGCTGTGTGCATGGGTAGAGGGAAGGTGGGAAGCTCCACACACTCCCATATTTATACAGTGAAGAGTGTTGTTTAAAAACATCCGTCAAAGTGAAATTTCCATGGCCTTCAATGGGTTTTGGACTAGGTCCCTAGCTCAGGCCAGCCACAAGCTATTTCTATAGAGTGAAGTACTAGAAAGTCTGATGACTGCATGCTTCCTGCTCATTTCGTTTTATTAACCTCCTGATTTTTTTCCTGTTATTGCTGCAAGTGCAGCCTGCTGCATGAGGAAGCTACGGTGCATTGCGCAGGTGTCAGCCATTTGGAGTTTACATAACCCTGCCCTGGACAGCAGGCGTTTCCTGCATCATGGCCTAGTCTGTCACACCTAGCAACCAACATCTAAAAGTAAAAAGTAGCACCCACTTGTTGCACACAGATTTATACAAGTAGAGGCAAATCTCCTAGATCAGTGAAGCCATGTCTCCGTGATCCATAGCTTATAATTCCTGTCTGCAATTATTGTTTGAGTGAAGAAAACATTTTTTCTTCTTTTTTGTTCAACTAATCTTCTTCCAGCCTTACTATTTTTGCATAGCTCTGTCTTCCAGCACATAGCATAACTCAGAAATACTATATATTGCTAGCATTTAACTTCCTAGGAGGCCACATTTGCCTACAGTCTTTTCAAAATCATGAGATCTTTCAGTTCCACCTTTGTGATTGATATCATGTAGGAGGATCAGATAGACTATCATCAGCATTGATGAATCTAGTTCATTTTAGGTACACTCAAAAGACCTTTAAGGCATATTAGATTAGGCCAGATGCTTGGTCTCAAACATTCAAAATGGCATCCCCTTCAAATTAAGACYAAGGATGGTCCAGCCCTTGTTGTCAACCCCCACGGTGTGTGTCACACTCTCATAGCATGAAAACATGATAACATGGAGACAACTTTCTTGCACAAAGCAGTAGGTTTGCTCCCACAAGTTCATCTCTCATCTGAGAGGGTGAATAACACTACTCTGGCCCTGGAGATGTCTTGAGATAGGTTAAATAACCATGAGATAYAGGACTGCAATAGATGACTTGGTGAGGTTTTTTCCTAATGGATTATTTTCTAGGAGTTCAGTTATGCCTTGACAGAGTCAAGAGCTAGCTTTCTCTCCCCAAATTCCCAGAAATGGCCCCAGAAAGGGCCAGAAGGTGCTTCCAGTCAGCAGCACTACCTGAACTACCCTGTTTTGGAGCAGAGGAGAGAGTTCAGGCATATGGAGGTGAACTGTGCCCTGCCAGGTAACCTCAATATTAGAGAAAAATTCCAGACTCCTCCTGCCCATTTACTCTTGCATAAGTTTCTCCTAGTTCTAGCATGTAAAATGCACATGTTTTATGAAATTTCCTATCATTTCCTATTTAAGCTCTTAAGCCTTAATGGGAAGAGTCTGGTGACTCTTTTTGGTGGTATCTCCCAATGCAAATTTTCGGGGGCACCTGTGTGGCTATATGGACAATCTAAGTGCTCATTTTAGAAAGAATATCCCCGACTTCAGCACCCTCAGAGATATGTGTACTTAAATTAGAGATATGGATCTCTAACAGATCCGTAACAGATATGCTGTTAGATGTGTTAGGTCTGTGTTGGGATAATTACTACAATACTAAGAACTTATGAGACTGCCAGTGTGAGGCCAGGTGAAATAAGGCAATTAGAAAGAGCCTAGACACCTTTCCAGATAGAGTCTCATTCATAGCATGGGACYTCTCAAGTGTCCTAACTGAGATAAGGGCCACTGGTTGGTCTTAACGAGTGACTACATATTTTAAGCAGTGGGCTCAAAATCAGACAGATAGTGAGAGAAAGGAAGGAAATGTCATCATTCCTGTTTTACAGCCAAAGAAGATTGAAGTTTGCACAGGCACATCCAGGATCTCAGTCAATGGGATCAGTCACCTCTGGTGCTTAGAGACCCCACCCAGTAATTTGAGGAATGTCTCCTTCAAGAAGGAAAAGTAAAATGATTTCAGGAGCAAGGTCTGTGAACAGCCTGTCATCAGGCACGTAGGTGGCTTTGGAATGAAAATGATTTTTACACATTCAGTCTGATGGTTGTCGAGGGCCGCGTTTGTAGTCACAGGAGTGCGCCAAAGCAGGAACTCTAGTAGACCTTTTCCTCTGCACATGAACAATGAGGGGAAGCTCTGCCTTTTTGGAGGAATTTCCGAGGACGGTAAATTGCCTACTAGATTGCAGTTCTATTACATTTGGTGGGAAGGCATCTGGAAATTAATGTTTCTTATTAAGATTTAAATAGGCGATCCACACAGCTCTCCACAATCATCCTCGATTTCAGCCTGCCACATTATCTTCTCTCCTGCCACTGAGGTGGCTTTAAGCAGAACTTGGGTTCACAACAGCTAACCGAACACATAAACTCTCACTGTCTCTGTCCTTCAGTTTCCAATCAAGGATGACATTAGTTCTCTGCTTAACCTGGTGTTTAAAGAGAAGCAGGGCAGGAATAASCCATCAATGTTTGGCCTAAGATAGCCTGATAAAGCAAGATCTGCAGGATAACTAGAAGACCAGTGAAAGAGAGTTCCCTTGCAGCCAGATATAAGGAGCTTAATGCCTGATGTGGGCCATTTTACATGACCATAGATCTCTTACTAAAGCAAATATTACTTTTCATAAATTAGCTGATTGAGACGATACATGGAAAAACTTGCTTCCATGCATGGGGAAAAAAAATTTGCTTATTTGAAAGAGATATATTAGAGCTCTAAAAAGTGATYTAGTTCTCCCATCCCCTTTGCTGTGCTGAGATGGCAGTTAAGATGGACAAGGAGGGCCTTGGGGCAGAATTCATTATTCTAGGCTTCCAGAGGTAAACTGAAATTTAGACAGAAGTTATAGGTTACATGCAAAAACAATGGATTAAGGTTATTATTTGATCCATTCCCTGTCATGGATGATCAYCACAGCAAAACCTTTGTAACAGGCCACCACCTTAAGCCTGCAGAGTAGGCTGCAAATATAGTCAAAAAATTCTTAACAAAGTCCACTGATGAAAGTCCAGCATTAAAACATGCAAATAACAGCCCTGCAATTACTAGACATCCTGCTACAAGAGGTTAGCTGTTCTGCAGGAACTGCCCTTTCCCTCACTGGACGTGAAGCAGATCACCCCTCCTACACAGAGAAACAAGCCAGCACACATTATCTTGTACTAGCCTTTTCCCATGCCCCCAGCTCCTGAGCTCCTAATGTGCCTTCCTCCTCATCTGCTTTCCTTGTATTGCAGCACTATGGTCCTGTGGTCCCTGCTTTTCCCATCTCAGCTYTCTGCCTTCTGTCCTCTCCCAGCGCCAGCTCAGTCTTTATGCAGGATGCTGCTGAGCACAGAGAAGGGGGACAAGTTGCTCTTTCTCTACCAGAGAAAAACACAAACCAGACATTGGGTCCTCCTAGCTGGAGGGTGTTAACCCCACCTAGACAAGATCATTTGGGAAAGAGACTCYGTATAATCATGCAGTTACTGTGGACCTGCTTGTAAATGGCAATGTGGAGCCCTCTTTGAGATGGTAATCCTGAGAGACTGTTTCCTGCAAAACCACAAATGGTTTTCCTAAAGGAGATTGGTTTTCTTATAGAGACATCCCATCTGGTCTGAAAAAGCCATGGTTCTTACAGAAGGCTGAGGTTAATTCCATCAGCAAATTATGTCACAAACTATCAGAGTACAAATATAGCACCAAAGGTAATGATGCCTGCACAAATGAAGCAATTCACATCCATACTTCCTGCTGTAATCCCTCTCTCCTGGTAAACCAGGAATTGCAGCCATGAAACATAGCAGCAGAGGCATTGGCAATCAAGATGAATGGGTTAAAGAAAGGAACTCTAGTGAAGACTGTGCTGCCCTTTTGTGTTTTAACAATGAGAGGAAGCTCTGCCTAGTTTGAGGAATTTCCCACGTCTCCAATTCAGACTTTGGAAACCTGCTTTATTAAGCCTGCCTAAGGTGTTAAAAAAATAAAAATAACCAAGCAGATTGGGGCAAAGAGATCTTCCTGGAGCCTACGCAATGTTCTCCTTTTGTTTGTTTTCTAAACCTGGAACACTGGAGGCAAACTCACAGAAGATCCAAGGAAGGTAAATAATGACAAATGCCAAGGGCTCACACCAGATTCCCTGCAGAGCTGTCGGAGCTGTGCTGGACTTGGCCAAGCATCACTATGAGGCAGGGGCTCATTTTGTGGGCAGCATTGCACTCCAGGGTAGTTTACCAGACTTTACAAGACAGGCTAAATGTCAGAAACAGATGAGGATTTTTTGAGGCTGAGAGGGATATCTAATAACTAAGAAATGCAGTTCTCATTGTGCAACAGCAAGTAGCAATTCAGAGAGAAACGGAGCCTCCAGCTTCCAGACCCCAACATTACATAACATCCTTTGTTATTTCCTTGCCACCTCCAAACTCRTTGCTTCCCATAAAACTGTCACTGAGGCAGAGAATGACAACATTTGAACAATAACAGCTTTCATCTGGCAGCCTTTAGGGCAGGTAGGTGTACATTGATTGCCCACTAATGGGCAGAAGGAGCAGAGACAGAGGCTTGTACAGGGTCACACAGTGGCTGTGTTTTCCTCTGAATCCCTGCCACTTAGGTAACTGGTGCGTACTACTACATCAAAGATATTTTGGGAATGRATCTGAGCTTCTGCATCTGCCTACATCAGTAGAAGTAAAAACATTTGCCTGCATCCTTGCATCCCCTTGACAGTGATCACTGGGAAAAGCACYCCAGCAGTCCAACATGATGCAGCAAAACAGGATTTAAGTAAGAGCAGCTCAAAACACAAACAGAAAAAAATGGAAACAAGATAAATATCACACTCAAAGGTAGGATGCAGCAATACCTCAGCCTGGAGCCCCAGTCCTGCCAGCAAGTGTCATTTAACATGAAGCAGAATGGGGTTGCAAGAGATTAAAAGAAACAAACTTGCATGTCTGAAAAGAATATTGTGCCTGTTGCCTGCACTGCAAAATCACAAAATCCACTCACAGCCCACATTAAGCATAAGATAAATTAAAATAAATAAATAAAACCACCATCACCACCAACAACAAAACAGAAAAATCCAGCAGTTACAGTAGTCATTTTTTTTTTCTGAAACTATGGACCATGCCTCATGGTACTTCAGGAGATAACAAATACCAAGCAGATGAGTAGAGTATTTTCTTGCACTTCCCTCCCTTCCCTCTGCAGCCCTGAGTTTAACCTAAATTAGTCATAGCCTCAGTTAGAACTCACTARGCAGGCTAGCAGAGGTTATCACTTTGACAGAAGACTGACTACTCTAATCCTTAACCCACGAAGCCAAAAGCATCCTACAGAGACCATTCATCTAATCACCACAAAATGAAAACGTGGTCTGATGTCAGTTCTCCCCGTGGCAATCTGCAGCACGTTTACTAAGCATGCAGATCTCACACCACAATGTCAGGGTCTGCCCCCAGAAATTCCTCGCTGCCACCTTCGCCTGTCCCAAGCCAGGAAACCACGCGTGGAGACCCCTGCTACGTTTCACGTGCATCGTTCTTACCTGCAGGACAAGTGCTGGTCTAGCCTGAGTCTTTTCCAGACTTCTCCTGCCGCGCTGGCTCTCGGTGCTCCCTGCTGCCTCAGCCTCTGCCCTTTGCTTTCCCGAGAGCTCAGGACACACCTGCTTCTTCGYGTGTGTTGTGTGCTGTTGGGTTTGGGGTTTGTTTTCTTTGCTTTTCTTTCTCAAACAAGCCAAAGTAGCCTGCGAGCAGCTCTCGGCGAGTGAGAGCGCAAAGCTCTTGGCTTGCAGTGGTTTAATCAAACAAACCCCGCAACCTCCCTTTCCTGTGATCAGTGGGAACGGGTCCCTTCTCCACCAGCACCGGGTGGAGTTGCGACTGAAAAACATGAGCCTGAAAGCACTCTGCTAATTGGGCAGGGCAGATCTTCCTTCTCCGTTTGTTGTGTGAGGGAACGCGGTAATCCCTGCTGCTCCGAAGCACGGAGGTGACCCCGGTCAGGAAGGAACCTGGGAACTATAATTTTGCAAGCGTTTTCCTGCCAGTGCAGGGGGGTGGAGGTGGATGGAAGGGAGACTTGAGAGAGAGCAGGCACAGACCTGCTGAAGAGCRTAATTCCGAGGTGAGGAAACACTTTTGGAGGGGTCATCAGTGCTATGGAAGTAGAAGAAATAATCTTTTTCTTTTTTATAGTATGAACTTTTACAAACTTCCCAATTAACTAAGAACCTGAGTCATCACTCTCCAGGCTGATCTGGACTTTTAAGTCCTACAGGTGCTTTTTAGATTTTCAGCAGAGTGCCTTTCATGTGAGAGGCACTGAGGTGCTTTACAGATTAATATAGGAAAGTCTTACCCCGTAGAGCTGGCATTCAGCAACACCCCAATGACTCATCTGTAACACAAGGGCCCTTTGTCAGGGTGCATAAGAAATCAGGGCAGCTGCAGGGTTGGGAAGGATGGATACTGCCATCAGATAAGCCCCAATTGCTGTGCAAAGGTCCTAGTGCTTCACACTATCSATCACAGAGGGGTATTTAATTACACTATCCAAACAACTGTGTGTCTGCAAGGGGCAAGAGAAGGTGGAGAGGGTTGTGCAATGCCAGAGGAGCTTAAGAAAATGAAGACCAGTCTCATGTTGCTCCTCTGTTAATCCTGATGCAGTGATGCATTGAGAAAATCAAGGACACTTTGTGGCCACCTTGCTTTTGTCTCTCCTGGTTTTGAACCAAGAAGCCCTGGAGCTCTGATTTCCTTGCAAGGTGACACGTTACAGCACTGTGACTCAATGTCAATCCATAGGAGCATAATTGGCTTCTGCAGCCAGTGGAGGGAAGCATGAGCCATTCAGCTATAAATAGAACTTGCTTTCTGGTGGTGTCTACTTCTCCTCCTTGACAGTAGAAGTAGACGAAGACAGGTGTGCTCTATATTTATTTATTTCATCTGAGTGGGATGAAGCTGGAACATTTTTGTGAGAAAGTCCCAAAGTGGAAAGTTAGGTATATTTAAACTGCGGTGGGAATAGCTGTGCTGAAGACCTYGTCTGCAGTACTCCATTCTCTGCAGCTAATGGCAACCTTATTTCTGGACACRATGAGAATTTATCTTAGCATCTTGGTATTTTTACTCAAGCTTTCTTTTGATTGCTTTATCATGATTCAGATTATATTGTAAGGGCAAGAATAAACATGTGGAGCTTTCTCTAGCAAAGGCACTTCCTTCACATGCTCAGTCACATACATGTTTTTGATTAAAGACTCAGATCTAGGTTCTCTCTACATGCATTTCAGTGGGATTTATGATTTCATTTCTTTATCAAGCTAGAGCTGGATTTTTTTCTTCTATATATCTCCTCCCTCTTATTAACATGAGTAAAATATGATGGTTGAGACAGGTAGGAGAGAGGATTAGGCTGGTCTACTTTGATTAGTGACAGAGTGTTTCTTGTTTTCTTGTGATCTATTCAGTGATTGTTCTGAAAGTATTTATAAAACCCTCTTGTATGTTTATTTTTTATTCTTGTTTTGCTGAATTTTGTTCACAGCTCTATCCTGATTTAGGATATAGCTGTAGCAGGTGATGATGATTTACATCCCCATGATAGTTTCCATATAGTTTCTATTAGTTTCTAATTTTCCCCATTCAGCACCAAGATCATTTTAAAATCTTCAAGGAAACCTGTGGTAGACTCATCAGTTGTGTGTGAGAACTGAAGAGAAATGGGCAATCCAGGTAGGTGGCTCAGAAGAGCTGCTGAATTACTTAAATGTGCTCAGACCAAAGGTGTTAAACTCTTTATGGACTAATAGGAGTCTGGAAAAATATCTCAGGACTAGGTATGTAGGTATTCCAGTGAAGTGGGATGAATCCTACTCTTTGTGGAAAGACCCTGCATGCAACTATTAGTATGAAACTAATTTTAAGTATGAGACTTAGTATGCAGCTACTTTGTGCAACTATGTAAGTGCAAAAAAAAAACATGCCTGAATGGTTGAGGAGGATAAATATTCACCTGGATAACTGCTATCTATGTCTAAATTTGGATTAATTTTTCTTGGAGACAAAGAAAGTCTTGCATAACCTCAGCTGAAGTGCTTTCCTCCTTTATCTTCTTTCTTTGATCTGTTTTTGCATGGCAAAGTTTAATCAGTTTGTGTTTTATCGAGGATTATGAGACTGAAGTTGGCTGGGACGTCTCTGTATGACTGTATCCACTGTAACTCAAAACTTCCATGGGTCACTAGAAGGATAACACAGATGGTATCTCACAAGTCTATCCTGTCATCAAAGAGCATCAAGACTATCAAGTGAGCTGCAACACTCCAACATTCATTTGGCAGCAAAAGGCCATTTCGGTTGTCCTGGTGATCCTGGCAGATGGCAAAAATTTAACCTTTACTCATTTTGGGATGGTAAATCCCAATTCACCCTGCTAAGAAGGAAGGAAGTAATCAAATGTCTCATTATACATTGGTCTTGACAAATATATTTAGAACTGAACATTGTGCTTTAGGCTCCACAGTTTCACAGCAAAAGGAGTGGTCTGTTCTAGGCTGTCTTGCCAGTGATCATCTGTAACTAGTTTGGATGAATAATATCTTTTTTTTCTGAAGCACCAGGAACTAGTTGCAGTGATAACACAATTAATTTAAATATTTGGAGGACTTCAGGTGCACACTGCCATCCTCCATATGGCTTAAATGAAATTTAAATTTAAATGAAAATATGGCTCAATATGGCTTTCTTTTAAATTTAATTTAAATTACTTCAGCTTGTCGTATATTTTATAGATTAATTACCATGTTCATATGATTTGTTTCATCATAGGGGAATGGCAACTAGAATAATGTGTAGTTCTTTTATCCATATTTAGAAAAAAAATACAGAAAATATCATGATAGAACACACTTTATGGTGAGACACTGTAGTAGCTCCAGTTTGACTTATTGATTCAAAATGACACTGAGGCAAAGAAGATGTTAAATGTTTCTTTAATCTTCAAGAGAAAAGTCATGGGCAGAGAGGAACCTCATGAGGTTCAACAAGGACAAGTACAGGGTCCTTCACCTGGGGAGGAATAACCCCAGGCACTGRTACAGAATAGGGGCTGACCTGCTGGAAAGCAGCTCCACGGAGAGGGACCTGGGAGTCCTGGTWGACACCAAGTTAACCATGAGTCAGCAGTGCCCTCGTGGCCAAGAAGGCCAAAGGACTCCTGGCTGCATCAGGAGGAGTGTTGCCAGCAGGTCAAGGGAGGGGATCCTGCCCCTCTGCTCAGCTCTGGTGAGGCCGCACCTGGAGTACTGTGTGCAGTTCTGGGCTCCCCAGTACAAGAGGCATGTGGAGCTTCTAGAGAGGGTCCAGTGGAGGGCAACAAAGATGATTAAGGGACTGGAGCATCTATAGTACAAGGAGAGACTGAGAGAGTTGGGCCTGTTTTCTCTGGAGAAGAGAAGGCTGAGAGGGGATCTGATCAATATATATAAGTTCATGAAGGAAGAATGTAGGGAGGAAGGGGMCAAGCTCTTCTCAGTGGTGGCCAGTGAYAGGACAARGGGTAATGGGTGTAAGTCAAAACCCAGGCAGTTCCATCTGCATTTGAGGAAGAACTTCTTTCCTGTKAGGGTGACAGAGCMSTGGAACAGGCTGCCCASGGAGGTTGTGGAGTCTCCTTCTCTGGAGRTCTTYMAAACCWGCCTGGYTGCCACCCTGTGCCCCRTGCTCTAGGTGTCCCTGGGGGAGCAGGCAATTGAAYTAAATGATCTCTAYAGGTCCCTTCCAACCTCAACTATTCTTTGATTCTGTGAAAAGCATAGAAAGAATAAATATGGGAAACTGGGGCTGATCAAATTTAAAATAAAAGAAAGGTGCACACTTTTAATAATACCAGCCAATCAATGCAATTCCATGCAAGCTGAAAAGGAATTCACTGATGCAATCACAGGACAGCTGGGCACGTTCCTACCTGAGGTCCTTCTTTTCTCTTAATTATTGGGCTCAGTATMGAGGTGTATCTACTGATGTTTATGGCATACTTAGTACAGAATCTATTCTTTCARCCTTTAGACTTGCTGGAGTTTTTTCACTGTTAACTTAAGGACATGGATTCTGGAGAGGATTGTGGTTTAAACAAAGTATTTTGTTARGGTTATACAAAGCTTTACGTGCTAAAAGTGGTATTGACAATAGACAAGCAAGAGCTTTCAATAGCTGATAGGAAATCCTGCTTCAGAGACACAGGCCAAAGTGGGAACTTTTGCAGGATCCTGGAGAACTCATTGAGCACTTCTAAAACCAATAAAGGAAGTGGAAAATGCCTGTTACTGGGTAGCCTTTGTATTCATGCAATTGTTGGATTTCCCCAAACAGAAAACAGGCAGACATTCCTTAAGGGATTTTTGATTCAGTCCCTACCCATAAAGCACAACCCACCCATCCCTCTCTGAAAACTTTAAGCAGCTTTCTCTGAGTTAGCAAATCCTTGTTTAAAATGGATGGCTGCAAGTAATAGCCTATTTTCTAGTCCTTTCTCCTGATAATGACCCATAAAGGGAGTGCAGTACCACAGAAATCATCATATATGGCTGTACAGAGCTCTGCAAAGCTTCATCCTGCATAACTCAAARCTAGAGAGGTCTAGCAGTGCACCATGGAAATCCCTCTTATTGTTGCTATTATTTGCCTATACAAGTTATTGGTATAAGTATTATCATAATACAGAGAACACATCAAAACACAGTATCATAACACAGAGGCCCCGCACTCAGCAGGATACCTTTGCACTTGCAGTGAAGAGATATGGAGTTCCTGCCCCAGTGATTAGGACAGCAGGTAACTGAGGATAGATGAAGTGGGATAAGGAAATAAGGAACCAGGCAAGATAAAGAGAAAACTAGGACAACATTCAGACTAGTCATAAGGTGGGCAAAAGTGGTGGGCAAGGAGATGAAAGAATGAGGCCATTGTGATCGTGACAGTGTTGCTGTTAGCAGGAGGGTCAAAGTCTAGGTGTGGATGGAGGAAAGAGGTGGTAGCAAGGAGAACCTGCAGGATTTAGGCAGACTCCAAATGGGAGTACTTAAAAAATTAAARATCAAATGGTGCTCAGATTCTCATGTGGGAATAATTTGATGCAAATGAAGACTCCATCCAGGAGTGCTTTAAGGATCAAAGGCTTCATTTTCAAGTCTGGTCTCAGTGGCACATGATTCAGCCTGGTAGGAAATTTGACTTGTTTGGTTGTGATCAAAACAGTGGTGGGCCCTCCTCCTGGGGCACAGGGAAAGGAGTAGGGAAAGAGCTCTGGGAGACTTTCATCCCATCTAGTACCGATGATAGGTACAGTATTGAAGAGAGATACAACATACTGCTTGTCTTATGTTCTCATACCCTTTTTATTTTAAACTAATAATTGTAACTAACTAGTAATGAAGTGCTGTATTTATTTATGCTTATGCAGATGTTAAAATAATAAACTTGTCTAGGAAGATAGGGCTTTAAAATTCTTCTCTGACAATACATGTCATTAATGATCTTAGGGCATAATATCTTGGCCCAGCTGCTTAAGAGTGTTTTTGGTGCTGAACTTTGTATGGAAGGGTAAAGGAAAGGCTCTGCTACCTGTGAACCTCAGTAGCTCTGCTGAGATGAGTGCTCTCCTTCAAAGCTCTAAGAACAACACATTCAGGACTGTGAGCTGCTCCAAAGGGAGCATAGTATATCAAAGGCAGTATAGGTTGTACAAGCTGCTTCACTGCTGATTCACCTTTGAAGTGTTCTGGCTATTATATATATTAGTAGGTTACATGTGTATTTAGCCTGTGGATTTGTACAGCCTTTCTAGTGGAAAGTGATCTTATGACCTGGTCAGAATATGTTTATGTATCATGAAGATTGCTAATAAGGARTATTCTGATCATACAGCGACCTCTTACTCAAACTTATCCCCTAAATGACAGTCTTCTCACTGCAAAACCCAAGTGGGCTATAGATAGCAAAAAATGGATCCCTCCGTGGGAACTGTGAACTCATCACATGCATGATTAGAAGTCAACAAGCACAAAGAAAGTAGAATATGAAAAATGATATATGAATTCTAGCCTGCAGAGAGCATTATATACTACATTCATTCAGCAAGTCATTTCCTCTTTTGCACAAAAAGCAACTAGGCAAAAGAAAAACCCCTGAGCATAAAGAAATCTGTGTGTTTTGATATAATTCCCTGTGAAAGGTACTTTTACCATGCGAATCAGATCTAATTCTCTTCCTGTACAGACATTGATGAGTTCTCTTCAACATCATATGTTCCCCCGATAGGCAGATTCGATTCCTAGTCTTATTTTCTTACTAAACTAAATTGGACTCTTCTTTGTGTAAGTCCTGAGGCTTTGGACCGAGAAACACTCTTTCTACTGCTGTTGACCCACTCAATCCAACCAACAGCCAAGCTAAGCCAGGTAGGAAATATGTGTTTTTTGTTAGGAAGGGAAAGAGAAAGGGACTGAAAATTATATGAAAATGAACTGGGGGGCWCAGTAGTGAGGTAGGGGATAGGACTGTTGGAAATACAGAAAGGAGCTGGGAGCCGAGTGAGGCGTAGAGAGGTTGCATAGGAAACTGGTACAGCAGTAAGGTTTGGTGTCTCGAGTGTAGTTTTGGTGTGTATTATCAGGACAATAATGAGAATGACRGATATTGCAGCAACAGATGTTGAGTATAAAGAAGGAAGAAAAACTTAATTACTTTGACTGTTTGCAAAATAGCTTGATCCTTTTATATAACAGTGCTAAGCAGGTGGGAGTTTCACCTGCATCGCCTCTACAAGATGTTGCTATGTTTCTTCAAGCTATGACTGGAATTCCCACCTCCTCTGTTTGTTCATTTACCTTGACTACCTGTGAAATAGAGAAACTCTGTCTGTTAATAATGTTCAGGAAGGGTGTTGTTTGTTTTCTAGGTAGAAGGAAGGGATCTAGCAGAATTTAGTTCCTTATCAAGGGAATGCTGATAAACATCACAATGTCCCAAGACCTTCCTCGTCCCTTATGATTTTTCTCATTACACTAGCATGGTCTTGCAATGGCTGATAGCTCTCAGCAAGTGTCTTTGCTTTGTGTCTGATCAGTAATAAGTTTTTCCTATTCAAGGAACATAGGGCCATAGTTACAGAATCATAGTACGGTTGAAATTAAAGGACCTTTTTGTCATCATGTAGGTCAACCCCCTTGCTCAAAGCAAATTCACTGGGTGCAGGCTGCCCACAGAACACATCTAGCCTACCCTATAGGATTCCTCCAAGCAGATCTCTGAAGAGATCAAAAGTCTACTGCTCTCCTGAAGTCCAAGTTCAGTTGCTCTCCTGAAGTCCTGCTTTTTGCCCTGATCTTTCCTCCCAAGATCTTGGACCCCACCATCTCATGGTCACTACAACCAAGACTGATGYCTGTTTGTGAGCACATGGTCTAGCAGAGATGCCTCTCTTTACTGGCTCCTTGATCAACTGTCAAGTGTRATGGGGAATTTGTCACTGATGTCCTCTGGGAACTTTTTGGGTGGCTTATGCCCTGTTGTGTTTTTTGTACAGCATATATTGGGGTATAGTCCAATACCAGTCCATAGACTCTGGAGGACCAGTCTATGATGGTGAAGTTATTTTCAGCTATCTATAGAAACCCTCATCTAGTTCTTCCTGATCAGGTGGCCTCATCCTCATATTGGTCTGCCCCTTAATTCTTACCTATAAGCTCTCAACCAGTAAGTACAGCACCACCCTATAGGCAAAGCTCAATACAATCCTACTGCTCACTCACAGAAAGTGTGACTCACTCTCCYTGCTTTCCTAGCCTGTGCCTGTGCTTCTGTAACAGATGCTCCTTCCCCAGTCAGACCTGATCTTTCACACGTAGCCCTGTTCAGGTGGTAACCACCAGTGGCATTATCTGATTGTGGTGGTTACCACCCTGATCTCTTCCTTCACTGGGACAATACCCATGAATAACAGTCATGATGGCTGCATTCTRCTGGGGGGCATTCTGATGGATTCTGGGAAGACAAGGGCTAACTGAGCATGTGCCAGCCCAAATTTGGGGGACATGCAAAAATGACCCTTAGTTAATCATTTTATCCCATAAATAGGGAGATAGCCCAAGAACCCATTGAGGTTTCCGTGCGAGGCAGCAGTCTGCATGCCACGGTTAAGAGATCCTTACCAGAATCAGATCCATGATAAGTCAATATGACATGCTGAAACTTTCTAAACTTTGTAAGTCTTACTAAATTATATTCAGAATTGATTGTGCACATAATGTCTTAGGAATAAACCMGGTCAAGTATAAGACTAAAACTGGATTCAGGTGCACCCAGACTCCTCTGAGGAGGAGTTTGGAAAGCAAGAGGATCTAGTSTGAACCCTGTGACTTAGTGGGAGAATCTTCCTTGTAATTTTGCATGAACTTGCCCTCCATGCAGTAAATAACCTTGAAATTGAATCTAGTTAAAACTACTTTCCATATCAATAAAACATACTACTTTTTCTATCTTATGAGTGAAATGCATTGCATCACTTACCCACCACCACGACTCGTTCYGTGATGCCTTCCTAAAGAGCTTACCTCCATCTGTTACACTAATGCAGTCGTAAAAGCAATCCCACCACCTTTCCATGATCCYGGTGAGATCATAAGCTAGCAACTGCATGCATAATTCTAATTCTTCCTGTTCATTTCCCATGTCACATTCATTAATATACAAGCACTTCAGAGAATCACCAGAGCGTGCTGATTTCCCCGAAAGGGTGTGACGGGCTTGCCCACACTGCTGCYCTATAGACACTTCCTTGACTGCATTCAAATGCTTTTGGTGCCCCCATTTAACTTATTTTGTTAATTGTGTTCCCTGTAATTCTCTCCTTCCCCATTGTTCCTAGTTTAAAGATCTGCTTACCAGGTTAGACAACCTGAAAAATGAATTGAATTGTCTTGCAAGTGGAAACTGCCAAAGAAGAGTACCAAATACTTGAGAACATCTTACCTCAAAGCTTCAAGTGRCATGGAGGTATCCAGCACAGCTTCTTCAAGTCTAAAAGAGCTCCGAAGGATTGACAAATTCCTAGGAAACCTAGTGGAAAGATGTCTACTGATGGAGTGAGGATCACAKCTTCCTAGGAGGATGCTTAATGCAGAGGGAAAGGAGAAGCCTTTGCCAGAAAACAGTTGGAGAAGACTGCACCACAAGGCCAGAGAGGATCACAGCAAGGTGGGACTGAGACTCTGGCCAGCAGACACAGTCTTATTGCACCCTGAACAAGAAGAGGAATGGTGATGGTGACCAGGTCTTTGTACGCAGAGAAGTCCATAGAGAAGGTRCAGGTCCAAAGTCAAGTTGGAAAGTCAGGTAGGGAGATGAGATTGGGCTCAACAAGGTACAAGACTTGGCACAGGCAGACCTGCGAGTGCAACTTGACAAAGGACCAAGAGCAGAGGCCTGAGCTTAAGTGTGGCTCCTGAATTAAAGGAATCATAGRGAGGCACACCTCAGCTGTTTTCCCAGCAGTCTCATCCTAGGTTACACAGTTGCATCCCTTCAGAGCTGACCTTGGACAGAGGCATCTAAACTCCCTGCAGAATGATTTTGAGAGCATTAAGGTGCCTAGAGATGAAGCTGTATCAGTAGAACTCAAAGATACTTAGACCAACATGAAGTAAAAAGCAACACTTCACTTCTAAGCATCTACTCCTACTGTAATACTCTGCCCTTAKCTCACGACCCAAACTCAGCATGGAACACAATAAGGACCAAGGACTAGACAMCTTGATGTTCCTATGCAGCTGAACCAAGAGTGAAATGCAGGAGAAAACAGTGGTATTTGGTTACCAATCTCTTGTGCCTTGATAGATACTCACTCCTCACTTTCTTCCACAGCTGGGGACTTAGGTTGTATTAATGTCCTTCTACACTAGGAAAAGAAAAAAAAAAWRKWRARAGAGAGAGAGAGAGACTCTCTAGACTARYAGAAAAAGACATATTGGCGCAGTCAGTTCCCTAGCTTGGCTTCTTGAATGCTCTCATCTGCCAACACTAAAAATGCTCCAGAGGTATGTAGTCCTWCTACTCTGATCCTCTGGGTTATGCCTGCCAACTTTGTCATTCATGCAGAGCTGATTTAGATGTTGTTGAGTAACTGCAGATTGAACCTGAAAAGGTTCAGGTGAGGCAAGCCCTGGGGTTCAACCTCATGCRAGTGATTATTTGCTGTGCCTCAGGATTGTTCAGGTATTTGTGAAAAAAAAAATAGCATGTGTATCAGTCTAAAGACTGACTGTCCTTGSTGGGGAGTCCCATTGCCTCTGAAATTAGGAAACTCCCTAGTGGGCTAATCACCCAAAGGAATGCACTCTTTATCAGTGTCCTTTATCAATACTCCATTAATTACCTGAAAACATTTGATCAGCAGTTCCCTAATCCTTGAGGTACCCATGACTGCTAGGTGCACAGTGCTTCCTGATAGTGGGTAAGTACCTGCAGTCATTGTGGGTGTTGGAGTTTTTCAAATAGTTGATAAAGAGACAAATGTTCAATGAAAGGGGAAGTGAGACAAGGATCAGCGTTTCTCCTTTGGGTCCTCACCAACTCACTGGCCTTAATAGCAGCAGCAGGAGCAGCATGTTTTGAAGGATCTCATGGTGTGATGCAGGTTGGACACACCAAACAGCTGTGAGATAGATACATTTTCTTCCTCCCACTGAATTTGGCAGTGTACAAAGCATCTGTGTGTGAGAGAGGGATGTCTACAGCCTGGCTGTTAGGACACATTTCTGGRTAGAGAAGAACAGATTTAAGTTCCTGCTCAGCTAACATCCAGTTGTATAAGTGAAAAAATGCTAACAAGACAAAACCTTAGCTCAAGAGCTTGGTGACAGAGGCATTCTTTACTGTGATGGGAGAAAACATGGCTAATTGCTCCAGTAGTGGAAGAAGAAAGCCTTCTCTATTTCCCATCCTACAGAAAGGAGCACAAACTTATGACTCAAGGAAAGGATCTGTAGTAGAAGGTGCTTTCTTGGACCATAGCTAAGCCCTCATGTGAGATCAACTTGTGCAGCTTTATGAGTTTCTGAGCTGCTTTCCTGAGCAGCTCAACCTGGACCACATTCATACACAATCCATGTACAGGGAGGTAAGTGGAGACAAAACTTTTGCATARCATGAGATGGAGTTACAGACTGTGTGAGCTCTGCAGGCCTTGCTGCCCAGCGTGCCCCAGGCCCTTCTGCAGGGCTGGAAGTTTCTAAGATGGCATTAGGGGTGCTCGGGATCTCCTGCTCAGGGTGAGCTGACACTCTAGGTGTCCAGCTGAAGTACAAAAGGAGAATATAAACACACAAAAGAACTATTCAGACATTTCAAACCTTCAGGAGTCAGTGAGGAAGAGCAATGCCAATGGTTGGAAAAATGCATCTGGGCCATGTCCTTTCTTTTTTTTTTAAGTGGGACAAAACTATTGAGGCACATACTTATTTTTAGGCACAGGCATAATTGCATTGAGATTGGATGGATTTGTCAYTGGAAAAACCACGAAGGTCAGGCAGAAGCATCTCTGGAATTGGGATCATAGGTGTATGGTGGTGTTATTTTCTATTGCACTGTGGAACTTAAAGCAATGAAGGGTGCAAAGACATCTCCTTGAGGATTAGAGGCTATCAGTTGGCAAGCTGAAGAAAACTCAGTGTGTGCATTTAGTGATTCCTCCCAATCTTGTTTTCACAAAAGACATTCAGATCTTACCTCTAGAAATGAAAACCTATGGGAAAGCCTGTGGGATACCGGCCCATTACAGAAATTCTGCCTGTAGAACAGATCTAGAGAAAAATTCTTGTCTCGGATCCCAATAGCAGTCCAAAGGAAAAAAAAAAAAAAAAAAAAAAAAAAGAGGTAGCAGAGAGAGGAAATAGAGGACTGAAAAATTCCTGACTATCAGATTGACATGTCAACATGTTATGAAAAGGCCATTTCTTGGTGAAATCATTTGGACTGTTTATTCACCAGCACACTTGGCCCTTTTACTAGTTCAGTACAAATAATGTTCTTTCCTAATAATTAGCACAAAAATGGAGAAGAAATATCAACAGTGGACTGTGTACAGGAAAATAAACCCTTATCTTTGATTAGGGTGTGCACTCATTAGGTTCAGGTGACGTTTGGTATGGGATTGACCTTTTTACAGGTTCTAGGTAAATGAGAGGACAACAAATGTACATGTGGAATTTCCTTCCACATTTGTTTGCATAATTCTTCTGGCATCAGTGTAATTCCTCTTAGTTTACAAAGATAGACAGAGAGTGAGGCTAAACCTGAGGACTGGCAATAGCCGTGCACTTTGGTGGAACCTCTCCTATGAGCCCCAGATCACTGAGGCTCAGATATCTGAGTAGATTGGTCCTTTTAAAAGGAATGATGTAAGTGTGACCATAAGCTAGCCTGTTTCCACAATCTGACTTTTTGGAGTGTCCAATGGACCTGAGTGGCTGTGGAATGGAGGCTGAAAATTGCTGAAATTAAATATGCTGGAAGGCTCTTCCTTCAGGTGAAAGCTGTCACACACAGGAAAAATGATATCCCCCTCTAGAGAGTTTCTAAAGATGATTCTTCAAAAGGAAAAAGTGTATGGGGGAAATGAAATATCCAAAATATTTTAATTATTTGATAAATAATACTGGGACCAAGACTGAGGTTTAGCCATGGCTCCACATGATTTCTCTCCTCTTAGATCACCATCATCTAATCGGTAAATATTCTGGCTTACAGAATGTGACTTCTGGGAACATATTGCCCTGAATCAAGGGTTTTCATAGATTCTGAGAACCTTCCACTGAGTTCTGAAGCATGTTTCTGTTGCTTACTGGGAATCCCAGATGTCTAAGATGCCTTGGCTCCTTAGCAGAGATCCAAGACAACCTCAATTCTGAAGAACTCTACAAGATATGACCTACCTGAAAGCACCACCAAGTGCAGACAGGACTCTCAGGCAGTGAGGAAGCAGACTGGTGTTCCACACTGATAGCCCTGTCAGGGTTTCATCCATTGCTTTGTGGAGGTGGACACATTTCTATGATTCTTTTCATTGAGACAAAACAGCATGTCTCAATTTAAAATGAACGTGYTTCATGAGGAAGACCCTCAAGCTTTCATCTCTGGCTTTTCTCTTTGTTTCCTTCTGGATGATCCAGAGCAAACTTTCTACCTTTGCCTGGGTCATTTATCCATTTCCTACAATTATATTTGGCCATTATCCTTCCTGTTACGAAAAGGAAGTTGGCCAGATAAATTTCTTGGGACTAGTGTATGTTTGGAAGGGTTGGCCCTATACTAACCTCGGAAAGGAATGTGAAGAGAAAACGTCCTGTACCCGGACAGACTCTCTGGATGTCCAGGAGAGAGAGCCAGGGCTGCTGGCAGAGCGAAAAAAGGACACAGCATCCGGGGGCCTCCTTAGACAAACATGGCAAATCTCGTATTTTCTCTCTTTCTGCAGATCTACAATGCAGCATTCAGCTCAACACGCTGCTGGTCCTCCAAATCTGCCATCCTTGTGGCCCTGGGGCCACAAAGCAGAAGGCAACACGATATGGCACCACTGATGCACAGGACGGAGGCTGCTTAGGGTCAAGGCTGCTCGTGTTTGGGCACGACCTTGACAGCCACTCTGGCAAAACGTCTCTGAGGGAGCAGAAAAGCACATAAGCTGGTGAAACTTCTTTCTGGGGGGGAATTAATGTAATTCATATTGACAAATCTACACAACTGCTCAAGGAGACCTGGCAGTCTAGGCTTTGGGCATCAAGCCAGGGTATAAAATATCTTGTTGTCCGCCAGGCTTTTTGCATTTCCACCATTTTTATTTTTATTCTTCCTGATTGAGTGAGGAATGGACCCCAATGCTGTCCAGCTCCAGAGGCAGCAGAGCAGAGGCGGAGGAGAGCCCCGTCTCTGTGTTTACTGAAACAGCGGCCAATTTGAAACAGCCCTTGTGCGTCTTTCCTGTCCAATGCGGAGGGCTTGTTTACAACCCAGCACTGTCACCTGGGGGACTTCCAGGAAGGCGGTTTATCTCCCCATCACCCTGTGATGCCAGCAATGTGCTCCGGACACTCTGTGAGCCCAGCACTCCACGCTGCCCACGGCACTGCTGCTGCATAAAAGAGAATCGGGGCTTTTGCTSTTCTTCAGTTGCAGAACAAGTGATTTTCTCTGCCCCAAAAAAGACCCTCCAAGTGATGACATTTGCTGGTGCAGAGAGTGCTAAATCACAGGATTGCTTCCCTCAATGTCTGGCTGCTCAACACTGGTTCCTCCACTCTGTAATTTCAAGCCCAGCTCTGTAGACACCCTGGGAAGGAGGCTAGAGAAAAAGGCTACAGGGGAGATCTGGAGGCTTGAAACTATGCCATGCAGGTCAGACCCTCTGCTTGCTTCAAGCAAGGACTTCATGAAACATATGTCTCCATTTCTCCCAGCCTCTCCTGACCYAGCACTTCTGGAGTGACTACTTTCACTGCAGAAGCTCTGTCTGTTAATTCTTCATGGTGTAACCTGTGTCCCACAGATGAGACAGGCACCATGCAGGAGCAGTTTCTGCTGTATTTGGTTTCTTCTTATAGGGTAAGGATTTAAAGATGGCCAGCTGCTCCATGCAGAGCATAACTCATCTTTCATCTTGTTTCTGCCTAAAGCACAAGCTGGTGTAGCTCCAAACACCGTCAAAACYAATTTGTTGTGTGGTTGTGTGGCTGTTGCTTTCACGTTGTGCAGTTCAGACTACAAAGACTGTCCATAGGATGTCTGTATGGGAACTCAGATGAGCAAACTTCCTTATCTTGAATAAACAGGTGATAATTTTTGATAAACAGACATGATAGAGGCAGGAAGGAAAACCTGAGGTATGGCTGTACACCAGCACAGCTCAGCTGAGCAAAAAAATAAATCTTGGCTTATTATGTGCCTGGGAGAGGCAGGGAAGCCTTTCATCTAGGATGCTCATTTTAAGGGAAATGGTTTCAAGACTGCAATATTTATTTAGTATTAAATGAAGTCTTTGCCAAGCATTGCAAAAGTCAGGTTTAGCTTTTGCTGTAGTTGGCTGGAGACACCCAGTCTGTTAACTTGAAGGCCCTGTGYGGGAGGGCAGAGCAGATCATTAGCTCTGCCTGAGCCCCCAGTGTCATGGGCAAGGCAAGAAGAAATGTGAGCAAGCTTGTACCCAAAGGATTTATCCATTTCAAAGGTTTTAACAGAAAATATGCATTTCTCCCAGTTTCAAGGTGTATTAAGTTTCCGCATGACCTGCTGATGAGTCCATGCTATATGCAGACAGGCAGACATGAGCCCAGACACATTTAAYACGATTTCAGCACAGCACACAATCCACACGTTAAGAAGCAAAGGGCAAATACTCTTAAAACACTTAATTGCTCTACATGGATGCTGCATATTTCCATTTTGCTCCCTGGGTGTTTAGAAATGCTCCCAGTTAGCAACCCAATTGAATGCCTTGTGCTAGAGACAAACCTTCTCTTCAGAAAGCCACCACTGGTGGGACCCCCAGGACCAGCCATGGCAGTCATAACTCTAATCAGTCGTAACTCGAATCCCCCAAACAGGCTTGCAACATGCAGGGAATTCATGAATATCTTGCTTGCTCTTTGAGCAACACTCAATCCCTGCTAGCTGGGGTGCTCTGATCACCCCGTGATTTTTTGCAGCGATCAAGTGGTGGGGCYGGAGGTGATGTGTCCTCAAGCATCCCTACAGACACAGTGCCTGAGCTGTGAGCATCCTGGTGCCTCACTGCTCTCCATGCAAGCAAGGATGGGGTTTGGACATCAGGATCTGTGGAACTCCCATGGATGAAGCCTTGTTTATGCCACAGCACAGCTGTGCATGGGGTTTGGTGGATGTGTGCTAAGCAGGTCCCACCCAGCAAGTGTGCATGGGATAAACACGGGGGCAAGAGCAGGGCAGGTGGCTAAGTCACCTCAGGTGGTCCTGCCCATGGCAGACYGGGACAAACCTTGACCCCGGGCTCCTGCCCAGAAACCAGCACATGGCAAGCACATTGACAGGGATGACATGACACAAAGGTGGGGAGCTCCTCAACACAGTAATAGGGCTGTGACAAGGGGAGGTGGACAAGCAAAGATGAGGGGCTGGATGCTATCAAGTTGCAGATCTCGTAAGTGAGGAGAGTGGTTGGGAACTGCTTCTTCATCTCAGCCCTGTTTAGGAGGGGAAGAGTAACCTGGAGAGGGAGCAGAAGCACTTAAGCTGTGGCACCTATAGGATTTTGCTAAAGGATGGAGAAGTGAGGTCCTAAGGCTGAACTGTTATCTTTGCATGACTGTAAATTCAATCCATCTCCCTTAGCGACCTAGTTTCTAGTTATTTTACTAGTGTTTTACTAGTGAACCCTTTTTTTTTTTTTTTTTTTTTTTTTTTAACCTAAGAGATAAATTTGCCTGTGCACTTGTAGGCAAGTTGGATTTCCTGATATCTCTGGAGTTTTAGGGTAACTCCTCTGCCAGCAGACAGGTAGCAGCAAAAAGGGGACTTAGATGTGAACAACCACTTGCAAAGCACTCATCTTGAATCTCCCCAACCAGGAACCTGGGGAAAGTAAATCAAACTGCCTGCTACTCCAGGAGCTGGTATAGTGAACAGCAAATGATGAATAGCTTGTTTGGCAAACAGTATTTTTTCAAAGGAAGAAGGAAAAATGATGACAGGAAAATAAAGAGAGTAACATAGGGTACCTAATTGCTTCTGCAGAACATGATCATAACTAATTACTGTGCAGAACATGATCATAACTAATTACTGTCTTTATCTCTGAGTCCCTCAGGGAGCCAACTGATACAGCAAGAGTTCATGAAGTGAAAAGATGCATTTTTAGTGCAAGGAATAGTCCAGGTCTCTAAGAATTCATTATGCAGCAGCGTGCAGGCAATAGGTCACATGAATTAGCTGCTTGGGAAGGAAGGACAGACCCAGCATAGTGGAAACTTGCCGAATCTTCTCCTGGAGACGGAGCTATGGAGAAAGTGGCCCCTGGGAGGGGTCTGACTCCAGCTTTCCATCAATGAGAGATGTTTCCACCTCCTCTCTCCCAGATGCTCATCGCAAGTGCCCAGCTGGCAGCAGGAAGTGTGTTTGTCCAACATATTTGTTCAAGTCTGCTTAAAACAATCCCTGGTATTTAAAGCTGATGCAGAGCCAAAAAAATGTCCAACACCCAGTCAGCTGGCTTTTCTCTGAACTACACAAATCAAATCAGCCCTTAATTGAATTCCCCTCTGATGAGACAAACCGGAGCTCTAGCACTGGGATTTCCTTTGATTGTTCCCACTGGTAAAGCTTTCATCCAACTTCATCCTCGTGTCTAACACTTCTTAATGACTTCACATAGATCTGTATGCAAATGAGCTTAATGAACTTCTGGTATCCTCAGCTGGACGATGGCAAGGCAGAACACTAAGTCAATAGGGCAGCACAGCAGTGCATTCTGGCTCTGACTCCAATATCTAAGGTCGCGTGTTAGTCACATAGTAATAACCACGGCTGAAGAAGTGACACTTGATACGTTAACCTCTCTTTTTACACCATCCTACACATTAAAGCTTACTCAGTCAATCTTTGCAGCATGATATAATTGCCTCCTAAGAGGGGGTGGCAAACAGCAATTTTTCTTCTACGATGAAAAAGGACATTTCTAGAGAGTTTGGTCTCCTGTGACAGTTCCCCTTTTTGGGGACAGCCTGCCACCTTGTGTTGAAAGGCGACAATTATCAGAAGAGTTGTTGCTCAAGCCACTCTAAATGCCTCATTCTTTATTGGGTTGCATGTCAGACTCCTAAAGCCTACAGAAGTGTAGAAGAGACCAGGAAGATCAGCTCTGTGGGTAAGTGAGGAATGCCACAGAATTAGCCTCTGTGTCTCCAGCCCTGGCTCACTGATGAGCATCAAATCCTCCAACACCTCCTTGCTTCAGTTGCACAATATATTGCTTCAGGATAGGTCAATCTCTGGTGTTTGTCCCTGCAAGCAATGCAAGCATGATCCGGTTCCCTTCTTGCTGAATGCCTGGATGATCTCAGCTGTTTTGGACTGTCCCTTCTACAGTGGAGACAAGACTCTCAGGGTTGTGGCATCATCTGCAACTGGATGCCTCCTTCTTGTCCCTCAGCCCCACAACCAGTGGCACCCAAAGCCAAAAAGTGCACTTAGACTTTGTTTCTTTGTCACAGCAAAGGCACCAAACACCACTGAGATGTCCTTGGTCATCGGAGACATCTATGTGGCTTGGTAAGTACAACACAGAGCACACTGTTGGCCTGCTGAGTGGTGGCTGGAGGCCAGGTCAGATGCTCAAGACACCTCATGCGGAGATAGATGCCTGTTTGAGCCAAGAACTCCACCTGCTCACATACCTTGGGGGCTTCATCTCAAATCAGATCCTGTTCAACTTCCTCTTGGCTCCTTCTACTACCTTCACTCTTAACAAGAGTAAAGTGTTCATTAGAAAGAATAGGTGTTTATAGTGTGCATTTTTTTACAGATTATTTTTTGTTTGTTTTCCTAAGTGCTCCAAGCAGCATGACAAATTCCTCTCATAAATCCTATTAGTGGTTAATAATCAGAGAGAGACATGGTCCGTCATCTTGCTGAACTCGGCTGAAATTTTCTACAGAGGTTTTCTTTCATTTCTCCCTCTCTTTCATATTTTCTTTCCTTGCCACTATCCTTTCTTCCCTCTTTAAGTCATTTGCCTTCTTTCTGCCTTCTTAGTGCAAGTAATGTTTTCTGTCACACAAACCTCATTCACAGGATTGATGAATGGCAGATGTGATGAGCAGATACCATGCAGGATGGCAGGTAAGGGTGAAAACATTCACAAAAAATAATGGTGCAGCTCTATTATCTTGCAGCTCCTGGCAGCTAGGTTTGCTGTGATGCCTGATCAGAGAGGGAGGCAGCTCTGTTCACAGTCAATGAAGGCTGAAGTGGCCCCAGTTAACAACCAGTTTTAGTGTCATGGTTAGAAATAGCAACTAGCTGGCTCTGGGCTTCATCATGGCTAACCTTGCCTTGGATCTCACTTCTTACACAGACCTCATTCATTTTATCCTTGCACAAGGAGAACAGACAGGATTTCTTTTGAATTACTTAAAAACAATGACTGACTTCATGTGACTGTGTATTGCTTCCCCAGCACCCCCTCCAACCTGACTTTTCACACGTAATCATATTCAAGTGATAGCCACCAATGGTGGTCATGATGTTTGACATCCGGTCGTGGTGGCTGCATTCGTGATCTCTTCCCTACTCAGACAGTAACTACCAATAACAGTCCTGATGGCTGCATCCTGCTTAAGTTGGGCTCTTGGGAGACAGATAACAGCACAATAGCCAAGGGTTAATTCAACATGTGCAGCAAAAATTTGGCTGGTATGGTATGCAAATTTGASCGAGAAGGTTGGAGTAGATGATCTCTAGAGGTCCCTTCCAACCTTCAATATTCTGTGATTCTGTGAAATATGACTAAGTCAGTCACCTTATTCCACAAATAGGGGGACATTCCTAGAGACTTTTGAGCTCTCCTGCATGGCAGGATCTCCCCTTGAGCAAGGATGCCTCTCAAGGATACTCCTTGAGGCTGAGAGATCTCTTACCAGTGACAGATCTGCATTAAGTGACCAACAGCATCTTAAATTTTACTATCTTGTATCCAGGATTAACTGTGTATAAAATCCCTTAGACATACACTGTTGGCTAGGTCTGGGGCTAAACTTGGTTGCAGCCACAGCCAGACTCCTCTGAGAAGAAGTTTGGAAAGCAAGGGGGTCCAATCTGAACACCATGACTCAATGGGAGTCTCATCTGACCCTGTCCTCTGTGCAGTAGACAACAGCGTACCTAGTCATTGAATCTTGTTAACTGACTGTCCTAGATCAATAATTTGCTGATGGGTGATGACTCCAACCAGGCATAGAGTGGTACTCAATGTGATCACAACTAAATTAGGTTTTTGACATCTCCAGACTCAGAGCGTGCTAACCCACAGATCCCAGCCGACCACGAGTGATGGCTGGAGGAGCCACCACCCGAAATGTGATGGACTTTGCCTGGCATTTCTGCTGTGCTGGGGCAACTCATTCAGGTCATGTGTGAGACAGGATGAGATTCTGTCCCATGACAGCTCGCAAGCTGAGCAAGTCAAAATGCCTGATTAATGCCCGGAGTTTGTGCTGCTTTTTTTTTTTTTTTTTTTTTTTTTTTTTTGTTTTTATAGTTGCTCCCTCAAGCCTTCTGCAACTGAGCCATCTGAGAGTGAATCTGCAGGAATATATCTCTACTGTTTGCCAAAATGAACCAAAAGAACTCAACTGCGATGATTATTTCTTATTAGCAGCTGTCTGCGAGCACAGTCTGGCATTGTGGCATCAATTGAATTCTGCCTGCGTATTGAAGAGCCTTTGGCAGCTCTGCTGGAGAGTGACTTATCAGTTTGTTTACTTGCTAGGGCTCAACCACATGTTCAGCATAGGCTAAGTTGAGTCATTTTTTTCACATTTTGCTACAGCACATGCTATATTGCATGGGCACATTGGACATGTGGTAACGTGTTAAAGCTGCAGAAACCCAATGTTTTGCACTCTTCTATTTCCCTGTTTCTGCTTATCTGTGCTGCAGGAAGCGTAATGCTACAGCAGACCCTAATGTCAGCTCAGGCCCTAATTGCTATCCTGTTTATGGAAATGCAAGACAATGTATGAAAAGATTGAATAATCCTTAAGAAACTCTGAAATCCTTGCTTTTCCAAGAAACAAGCAGGTAAACATTTACTGGCACACTGAGAAATCCAGCCAACAAATTGTGCAGAGTGCTAGCAGTACTGAGAAGTGCACTGCTCCTCTAAGCTGCAGGTCCTTTAATAAGCAGGGGAACAGATATTGAGCTTTCAATTACTTTAATATATATAAAAAATTCTTTTTGTGCCTGGTCATGGATTAGTAGTCTTCAGAGGAACTGCTGTTCTGTCCTGATTTACTCCAGCATCTTTTTTTGGTTGTTCAAAATGTGCCTCTGCTTGGACTGGAGATTATAGTAGCACCTTGGACTCCACATCTTTTGCCTCTGAAAATTTCACATTAAAAACCTGCTCAGCTTTCAAACCCAAGCCCTATATATGCCCAACAGAATTCCAGACTTGCCTGGATCTTCCTGAATTAAAGCATTGAAAATGGCTGTCTTCAGCTATTATTTTCAGTAATAATCACATATTGTCTAATTCTGCAGCCCTTTTCACTTCAGGCTATGCAAGTCCCCTTCTGGCTCTGGCTCAGGCATAGTGACTTCAGCACACACCAAATGCAATCCAGTTTTGAAATGCATTAACTCTGGACTGGAGTACAGTATGAAAATACTGAGTAATGTGCTGCCTACGTATTGAGAACTGTATGCCTCGCTTTAGGAAGCACTGGATGGCAGGTATTGAAATAGTTTAAATATATTATATATAATAGATATAACTGAAGTTATCCTGCTCCCTAGTTTAATGATACTCAGGACTAATGTCCTTTTCTCGGCAGCCCTCATTCAGAGCCCATGCCATGCTCAGGGTGTGTCAAAATCACCATCTCCAAAGCATCGAATGGGGATTGAGGCACAGCAATCTCTTCCCATGCCCAGGTTTTCCCCGCACACATGTGCATTCACAGAGCTTTTTGTACTGAGAATTGCTGACAGCAAACCCTGCTAAACAGCATGTTTTCCTTGCACTGAGCATTTGCTCGCATACTGGAAGAGGTTCCTTGCAGGAGCCTGGGTAACCACCACCTGCCACAGCCATCTGGCTACAACGGCGAGGAATTTCCCTGAAGTCTCCTGCACACATGCAATTCCTCATATAGCCCAGAGTCGGAAACTGCTGTGCTTTGTTACTGAGGCAGAGAGTGCCATTAGGGAATTGTTTTATTTTCGTTTTCCTTTCTGTTAGTTTTATGAAAGGTTCTCTTCCAAGTTCAAATCAATCGAAGTGTAGGAAGGGTCATTCCCAATGGTAAACAGAGAGGAATAGAGCTGTGGTCACAAAAGAACTGGTGTGAGACTGAAAAGCAAACACCTGGGAATTTTSCAGGAAAGAAGGGAGAGTGATCCTCCTAGTTTATAATTCCTAGTCAAGTAACGACACAACAGAGGATTTTAGAATGAAACCTAGACTGGAGTCACAGAACTCCTTGGGTCCAAGGCATGGCATTACACATCTTCTATTTTGACCCCATGTATAGATCAAAGGCGGGCAGTTCCTTCTTAAAGAATTGTAGGCAGGACAGCAGTAAGAGTTAAGTGCCTGCAGGTCTTCTGTATAGTTGTCATTTTGGCAGGGACTTGGCCTGGCTGAGATAGAACAAATGCAGAATACAGAGCTGCCTGCATGGCAGCGTCYGTCTGGAAAGGATGTTCTCCAGCTCACTGATACCACGAGCAATTGAATCAAATCACCCACTCCTGGAAAATGGCATTCATCAAGCGTGTTCTTGGTCTGATTTCTGCTGAAAGACTCATGAGACTGAGCTGGGTGTTAGCAGGATTGTGGGCATGCCAGAGACTGACAAGAAAAATGAAGAGGAATTGGAGAATGGCAGCCAGTTCAAGTGTTACACAGGTCCCATATCCTATGGCTGGTGGTGTCACCCTCCATCACTGCATCTGTTTTTTTTTCCTCCTTACTCTATTTGCAAGCAAGTGAATGGAACCATCTCTGACAAAGACAAACTACAGGAATTTCAAAGAATTTCCAAATACTTTTGTGCTTGCTTAAGCCTCTGTGTATTATGTTCCAATGTATGAGATGAAAGATGAAAGAGAAGGAAATAACATCATTATAAAACCAGAAGATCAAAAGGTCTTATATGGAATTGTCGAGACTCGATGATTCAACCTCCTCTGTGATTTTCGGGGTTTTTGTGTGTGTGTTTTCCACTAAACAGAATTTCTGGTTAATAGCATAGATTTTGTAATTCACAATGATTTGAATGAAGCTTGATTATTCTGATTAGTCAGAAAACTTGCTCGCAAGTTTAGGAAAAAGTAGGAAATTTCTTCCCAACATCATGCTGAGCATATGCTTCTATCCCCACTTGAAGGCAAATCACTGCTTGCATGCAAAAATAAGGCCAAGGATGAGCACAGCAGCAACTTGGGGTCTTGCTGCCCTATGAAAAGTCCTTGCCTAGGACGAGACTTACATAGAGCATTTTGCCCATGACATCTTCACAGGTTTTCTTGTGATGGTGTGCATATGTGCAAACACAGGAAGCAAGACAGAAAAGCAAGAAAAGGTCCTATCATTTCTCTTCCCTTCCCTTCTTCTCTCTACTGTTTGCTATCCTAATTTTGTCCTCCAGAGGGCGAAAACTCTTCAAAGGAAGCTGGAAAGAAAGCCAGCATTGAAGTCGGAGCTGATCTGCTGACAAAACCACAGTAAAAAGCACCCAGAATAAATTGTCACAATTGTGTGTTTTCTGCCTCATTTATATGGTGATGGCTTGTTCCCCACTCCCTCCTCCCTGCTGTGTGTGGGAAGTTAGTGCAATGGGCTGAGAAGGAGAAGGAGAAGATGAACTCCTGACTCAGGGCTTCCTGGAAAGCTCTGGGCATGTTGACATCATCTGGTGCCTTATGTCTGGTGGGAAATCTTGAACCGAGTTGCCCCAGGAGATGGCTCACAATCCAGAAATCCTGTGTGTGACAGTGAAATCCCAGCGCCCTCCCAGGCGTACCCTCTGCTCCTTTTTAGATGTGATCTTCCAGAAGTTCCTTTGCAAACCTTTTTAGAAAAGAAACAACCACACCACTTAATAGCTTCAGAGGAGTTAGAAAATCCTGCTGTTTTCGAGGCTGTGGCCCAAATGATGAAGCAATGGCTCACARGACAGCAAGTATTAAAGCAAGGGCTAAACACTCCAAAGGGCTTCATGTCTTCATGAAGAGCCTTGATTCCTGGGAAGTGTCGGCTAAGTGCTCAGAAAAGAAGCTCCCTTTCCTCCATCTCCCAAGGACCTGCAAAATCGAGAACCAGCAGGAAGATTATAGCTAGACATGGAATTCCTGGGTCTCTGATGAGAATGTCCTGGTAGCCTTTCAAGGTAGAATCAGATTCGAGCAAATTGGTAGATGAGGAGACAATAAATGACCCTATGTGGAATGACCAAAAAGAAGTAAGATTTCTATGTGCCTCAGTGTATGGAGTATTTCAATATATATAGTTTATGTTATAGTTATAAAAAAAACATAATTCAAAGTGCATGCATATATCAGTGTACGTTCACCGTGGGATGCAGAGGCTCTGAGCGAGCCCAGGGCTGTGGGAGGCCAGCCCAGGGCTGTGGAGGACACTGCCATCAGCCGTGGGATACTGCTGCCCAGATCTCTGTGACGGTCTTTTGTCCTGGCTCTGCCAGGGAGATATGCCAGGTACTTAAATCTTTTCCTGTTACATGTCTATCAGCTCTCATTATGTGGCACTCGAGTTATTTTTCTGGTTGAGTGATTGCTGGGAGTCTGCTGAGGTGATAATGATTATACTGGCTCTGATTGAGTCTGCAATGACTGTCTCAAAGGGGACAYTGGATCATCACTAGCACATTCTGGAGCAACGACGCTGGATCAGAGACCCTGCTGTCCATGTCTGTCATCACAGCTCTCCATGAGCAATGCTGGGAAAGCCCAGAGAAGAGTCACGGGGGAGACAGAGCAGCTCCTKTAACAAGCAGGTCAACATGTCTGTAGGGGAAACATGATGGGCTCTACCAGATTAGGAGACCAAGCACTTACTGCAATAAAAGAAAAATGAGGTTGCCAGGCTCAAAACTAACAAGGTGGTGTTTGAGCTAAGTCATGAAACGCCTTGCTGGAGGAAGCTTTGGATGACAAGGGCTTATCTTGGTCTCTCCAGAGAAGCCTGGACAATCATGGAAGAGAAATCCATAGGAAGGTTATTAAATAGGGACATATATGATAGGGATTTCCCATAGGAAATACACAGAATACACAGAAAGCATGTCTGGTTCAGGTGGTCCCTGAGCCACAAGTGATTGGAGACAGGTGTGTTTGCAAACTGCATTTACCTGGGTGCCTTATAGCAAGCAGAGGAGCCTTCTTGCCTTTTTGGTCCAATAAATCTTGAACTCTTTTGTGCACAGTCCAGCATTAGCAGCACAGATGGAGCAATTATACTGGAGTATGCATGACATTTGGACAAGAGGAATAAATTATACTGGTACCCAGATGCTTTCATATGGCTAGGACCAGCATAAATATGTTTTGCAAAAAAAAATCCTACCTTCTCTCCTTGTCTTCCTTTCCATTACAATAATCATACTGGCCAAATGGTTGTGCAGAACTATCATGGCCCTGCAAAAGAGTTTTTGAAAACTCCGTCATTTAATTTTTAATTTGAATATATCTGAAAAGGGGAGGGCTAAACACAAACATCACAAAGTTGATATGTTTCATAGTCACTTCTCAGAGTGTTGCTCTACCTTGAAGTGGTTTGTACTCACTGAAGAAAAAACTAGGAACTATCAGAGTGAAGTAACAAGACAGTTGTCAGAGCGAATTCGCCTTCACAGGATTTCTGACTTCATTTCGTATGCATGTTTACCTTGCGCATTTTGTTTCTTTTCTGCTTTCTTTTCTTAGAAAGAATAAAGAAGACAAAATTTTAAAGCAAGAAACATGCCAAGATCTTCAGAGCTTTGCTAGCAAATCCTGTCAGTTCCTTCATCGGGAGCTATTCAGCCTGACAGTCTATAAACTCAAATTTCCTTAACCGAAGTCCTGAAAACATGATATTCTGCTTACACTACCCCTTTCAACTACTCTAACCCATTATATCTGCTTAAGCTGTTTAAGATTCGACTACGGTTCAGATCAATTCAGAAACATTTCTAAAGCATTTCAGAGTAGCTGAATGCTATAAACATGCCTGGCTTTGAAATGATGTAAAAATTGAAAATGTTTCAACTGGTAGCCTTTAAATATTCATTCATTCATTGCTCTAAATCTTAGAAACTTTCTTCTAAATAGGATTGACTTGTAAGTCTCAAAGAGATTTTCAGTATAAAGCTACATCTGCAGGAACTTAGAACAGCAGTTTTAAATTTATTAACTCTGGCATTTAGGTAAATCATCTTTAAGTGGCATCTTTACAAAAGCTTCCTGAAACTGCCTTTTCTGTTAAAAAAAAAAAAAAGCAATTATTTTGTCTTGACTTGTAAATCTCATTGTCATCCATAAAATGGGAAGCATTTTATCTCCATGACTCCCCAGTACCTGAGCTGAGTGCAAAACCTAGCAGGGATATAAAATAGGTGCATCTGAATTTTTGGGGTTCCTTTGTTCAGATTCAGGTTTGTTAGAGGTTTATAGAGGAATGCACACACACACACGGGACAAATCCACTGCTGGGTTGAGATCAAGCGTGCCCAACACTAGTCCAAGATCCTCCCATTGAAGTTGCCACCAGCGGTCAGAGTGGGTGACACAGCACGCAGGTGAGGAGCAGATGTGTCCAGGGCACAAGACACAAAAAGTCTGTGTTGAAAAGACCCAAAATGTCGGTGTTGGAATCCCTTCCTTTTGAAAGACCAGGATGTGATTTTTCTGCTTGATGAAATCTCATTGAGTCGCCTCTTCTGCCTGGCCATGGAAATGAGTTAAAATCAGACTTCTCAGATGAATTGATTAACTATATTAAATGAAGGGGAAAGAAGCCAGAAGAAAAGCAGTGGAAAAGAATAATGAGATGGAGAGGGTGGGATAGACATGTACCACCTCTCTGGCCATTGTCTCAGCTTTCCTGTCTTTAAGCTGGAGCTTTACTGGGACTCTTCTTGTTTTGGCTGTTGATGATGGATTGACTTCAAACTGCCCCTGACACATACTTGTGGGACAAAGCAAAACTACTGAAGATATTTTCCCCATGTTCTCTCCATAGCTGTTGATTTACAAAGCACGAACTTGTCCAAGGGGACTCACCAGGCAGTAAGGGTAGTAGGTCCCTATTGTGGGCCTTGGGTGAGATGTGAGCACCTAMATCCAAAGAGGAGAGCATGACAAGTCCCACTAGTCTCATGTGGGCTGCCAAGGTCCACAGATGCCACTGTGCTGAGTCTCTCCTGGCCTGGTCAGAAAAATGGCCCTGTTCATAAAAAATAGATATTTCAAGATAGAGAGAATCCAAGAAGAGAAATCATTTGTCTGGGTTCCTAGCTTTTACCTTAGGCTTAGTTGGATGTTAGTTGGAAATGTTAATGGCCATTTCATATAAACAGTCTAAGAGGTTTTTAATTCTAATTCTCTTCTTCCAAGAGAGAAATTAGGCTTTGTATGCCTCCAGGGCATTGGGTTGCTTTTGTCCAGCACAGTTTCTGACCCATTTCCACCAGCAGGCTTGTTTGTTGGAGAGTCACGCTGCTTTGAGAAATTCTGCCTAATTACAGCTAAATGCAGCTTTAATCAGAGGCGCCGCTTAATCTTCTCAAATTCCAGCTTGGGATTCCCTCTCCCAGGCAGAGGTTTGCAGCGGTGTCCTTGATTCACAGCACCCGTTGCTGGCTGCAGATTAGGAATCACTTGCACTTTGGTGAATCCAAATTTCGGAGTTTTCTCTGAAATTCAGGACCGGGAAGATCATTCTTAGGGGCACTGCAGTAAAGATGTTGTTAAACAGGGTTTTAAAATGGTAATAGATCACTTCAGCTTGCCAAATACATTGAAACTGGAAAGCACAGGAAAATCACTGATTATTCTGACCTATGTATGCATTTGTTTTTATCTTCGGAATGATGTTTCCTCTGGTATAAATTGAAAGATCTGCATGTTTAGAGATAGGTGATCATAAGATGCTGGCATTTCAGTTCTGGAAATTACACCTTGTGCTCTTCTTCACAGAGCCTTGGGGAATGAGATGAACAATTGATACCGATAAAATATGCTGTGAACTTTAATGTCATGCTTGGGCCATTTCATTTTTTCTTGGTGAATTTCCAGCTATCATAAGTACTTCTTCCCCAGCTGGAGGGAAGGTTCTTGTCTTCTTCTGAAAATCGCATTAAATTTATTGCTATACAATTAAAAGCCAGAATATGAACCCAGACAACACCCCAGGACCACTGGAATGCAAATATGCAACATTAATTTTTAGACTTGCATTTTCGTGTCATGGAAGGGCTGCTCACTGTGAATCTTCCTCTATGACCTTCAGTCTGGAAGAAACGTGGGTCCATGCGGAGAGATTCTGTGCTTCCCTTAAAACTAATTTCAGCCCTCCAGGCCAGACCAGAGCTCACACATCTTACTGCCTTATATGAGAGAGGTTAATCATGCAGCATTTTCATGAGCTTTGGCTCAAGGATGCAATTTCTGATGAAGAAAACCAGCCCCTCTATAATTAGCAGTGCTTTGTCAGCACGCATTAATGCCTCAGTGTTAAATGGGAAACTTGGTTTTCCAGGAGCCCCTTGTGCCCTAAACAAATGATGGGTTATTTTGAATGACTCACCCTGCAGAGTCCCTGTGTGGCTCAGACAGTCTGCCCGTTATGGCCCTGCAGCTGTGCAGAGCAACAACTGCAAAGCAGCTTGTAGCGACCTGCAGAGCTTGGCATCTCACAGTGCCTCCAGGCAGGATCTCACGTCCCCTGTTTGCCCAGTGGTAAGAGCTCGTCCTCTCTCCTGGTTGCCCGCTCCTGGTTTTCCCCAATGGGAAAACCCAGATATCCCAATGGGTCTCACTTAAGAAGGGAGCCAGGATGGGGACTTGGCTGATGGATATTGGGATGGTGAAGAAGGAACTGACCCTGTGCCAGGGGACACCCCAGCGAGACTTCTGAAACTGTTGTCCATGCCCAGAAACTGTTGTCCATGCCAGAAAAGAGTAAAGAACACATGTGAAGTGGGGATGACCCACATAGGGGTTGTAGGGTTGCTGTTGGGTGTGAGCTGTTCTCACCTGCCCTGAGCAGACCTATCTCCTTCCTTTGCACGTTGATGCCCCAGAGCCATCGCTCTCCTACTCGGCTGTTTCACGTGGGCACCCCTCCAACACACATTCCCAGCAGCACGCAGTGACTCACCTCCTTCCTCAAAAATTGTGAAGCCCTTGTTTCGCTTTGAGGCTCAGGGTTCACACTCAGCCTCTTTGCTGGGTTAAGCCCCAAAGGAAGTGCTCACTTCCCTTGGAAGGAAGAGTTGTCACCCCTGCAAAGCTCCTAACCTGAACCAGACAGTCAGATTGTAAGAGTGAAACCAGTGCAGCTGGATGCTATCTTAGGATGCAGGCCAGGTGCTGCATTGCTCTCTATTCCACTGACACATGTGTATTCATTTAAAATCCAGTGTTCCTGCACCGCACCAGGTTACCCAGGAGAGGTCCCAAACGGACCACAGCAGCAGTGGATCAGGATGTCAGGCCAAGGTCCTACACATATGCTGGCGCTGTAGGGCTCTGCTGCTGGCATAACGGGGTTGTTGGGATGACACACGAGCAGACACTGGCTCGAGCATGGATGCAGGAGAACTGTCCTCTCAACATTCCCCATCCCATATCTGTGCTCTGAGGAATACGTGGAGCAAGGGAAAGCTGAACAAAATGGGATGGAAAAATAAGGCAAGGAGGAGAGAAGGGCATCCAGAATGACACTGATGGAAACACAGGGTACTTCTTTTAAATTTCCATTAAAGTGGCTCTTTTTTTTTTTTTTTTCTCCCGTGGGAAATTGTTCCAGGGTCACACTGAGATTGCTTTGTAGCATATATCCATGCTCAGGAGCTCAAAGACTATGTCCGCTCCTGCTTCCAGTGGCGTGTCCGAATTTGGTGCCAGCCAAAACACAACACAATGCCCTGTTGTTTGCCTCCTAGATGGAGCAGACCTTGCAGGTTTGTCTCTGTGGCACTTCTTCCTTCACACTCATGGTGCAACCGAGTATCTCCAGCTATCTGACTGAGTGTCACCCTCAATTTAAATCACTGCAGGAGGGAGAAGAGCCAGGACTACTCTGTGTTTATTATATTAGTGGTCCTATTTTCAGGCTGATGGTAAGCGTGTTTTGCAGAAGCTTACTTTGTTTATGCTGGAAAACAAATCCTAACACAGGCTCTTACATAAAATTGATTACCAC
The DNA here is from genome assembly GCF_003342845.1 of Nothoprocta perdicaria. NCBI lineage: Eukaryota > Metazoa > Chordata > Aves > Tinamiformes > Tinamidae > Nothoprocta > Nothoprocta perdicaria. The sequence continues at coordinate 104,821 of NW_020455632.1, forward strand.
AATCATTGAAATTTAAAAGACACAATGGCTGAATTGGTTCAGACAAGGTCTTTTTAAATGAAATGAAAAAGTAAGAAAACACAGGTCTGTAATGAAAGTTCCTGCTCTCAGAAGGGCAAATTGATAAACCGTGTTTATCCTCACGGACTGAACTTTGCCAGAGCCTTGGCACAAATCCTGTCCATGCAAGGACGGTCCCTTGCATGGTTTTGGCCTAGGAGAGCTCACTCCCTCCCAAATAACTGCTGTGCTGAGGGGTCTGCACAGCCCATCAACTATTCCCTAGAGGCATTTGGATGGGGTTACTTGTTTGAGAGAATTAATAGTTTGGATGGGACAACAATGAACCATCTGAACATGGTGCTGATTACTTTTTTAACAGATGCAGTCCACAAGAATGAAGTAAAGTCATCTGGATCAAATGGCCTGAGACCTTCAATACGGAGACAACCTGTTCTCAAACTCTGTCAACAGCCCAACATAGTGCAGGAAAGGCTTTTGGATTTAGCTAGGTAACTAACCATCCTAGGGCAGATACTTAGAACAAACAGCAAGCCAGGAAAAAAACTGAAATAGCAAGGATTTATCGGGGACTGTGGCATTTACTCGGATGTTGACAAGTGGAAAGAAAAGGGGAGAAATCAGCAGTCGAGTGCATCAAAACAGATAGCAAATAGCTGCAAGAAGCAAGACCCGTTGCACCTGGAAAATGGGCAGAAATTAAGAAGAATCTAACTGCAGCCCTAAAACAGTGGCTGGCATTCAACAGATATTTAAGCTCTTAAACTGCCATTAAGTATCCTAACTCAGGAGAAAACAGCAAGAAAAAGGAGCAGAGACTGGAGGAATTCACTGGCCCTCCTAGCCCAGTTGCCTACTCTTGTTTGTCCTCTTGCACTAGGGACGTAGACCATCTGCTTCCCCAGGGCTATCGTGGCTCTGCTGTGTGCACGTCCACCACGGCCGTGTTTCGCCAAGGTGCAATGAGCTATGGAAAGCCAAAGGGAAGCTGCAAGGAACAAATCTCCAAGGTCGGCATTTGTGTGGGGATAGGAACCTCTTAAAGTGGGAAAGCCCTGGATAAACTTTGGTTTCTGAGCACAGCAAGAAAGAAAATAAATAAATAAATAAGAGCAGGAACAGGGTTGTGATCGATAAATACCTTCAGGACAGAGCTAGGGGGAGAACAGGTAAGATAAGCATCAGGTAGGGAAAATATTTAATTTAGCTAAAGGGCCATATTGGCACAGGAGCAAAACAGGATTATCTCTCCTTGGATATATTTAATTAGAGGAAACTTCCTGGCCATTAAAGCAGGGAAAAACAAAGGGGAAAAAAAAAGAACAACTCAGCAATAAATCCTGCTTTTAAGATTAAGTATCCTAAGAAAAGGAACTACATAAGGAGGTAAAGGCAGGGGAAAGGGCTCATGGCCCAGTTCTCAGTCCTGACTGTGCCTGATATCTCCTTTATGTGGTAGGACTGCATCTGCCCCGGTAAATTAAATTGTCCATACTGTTGATTTTTTGGTGTGGTTCCAGGCTGGTTTTGACCCTAAACCTCAGCTCCTGGTGCCCTGCCAGGCTTCCCTTCCTCCTGCAAACCGAGTCTGGCAGGAGCTCCATGGGGGGTAAGGCTGCAAGCAGACATCAGCTGGAGGCAGAGCTGCACTTCACAGAATCACAGAATGGTTGAGGTTGGAAGGGACCTCTAGAGATCATCCAGTCCAAACCCCTTCTCCAGCAGGGACACCCAGAGCATGGGGCACAGGGTGGCATGCAGGTGGGTTTGGAAGATCTCCAGAGAAGGAGACTCCACAACCTCCGTGGGCAGCCTGTTCCAGGGCTCTGTCACCCTCACAGCAAAGAAGTTCCTCCTCACATTCTGATGGAACTTCCTGAGTTTCAACTTGCACCCATTTCCCCTTGTTCTGGCCACCACTGAGAAGAGTTTGGCCTCATCCTCCCTATATTGACCCTTCAGATATTTACACATATCGATCAGATCCCCTCTCAACCTTCTCTTCTCCAGGCTAAACAGGCCCAGCTCGCTCAGTCTCTCCTCATTTCCCCTGTGTGCTGCTCTTATCGCCTCCCTGCTGTGCATGTTTACCCTGGGGTGAGGCTCCGGGAGGATGAGGACACAGTGGCGCCAGCAGCCATGCAAAGGGGTTGCCAGATGGGGAGGGCGGGATCCTGGGAGAGATACTGGGAAAAAAAGCAGCAATTCTCAGACAAAATCTTTATTTGCCCTGTCACATTGCAAAAGTGTTAACTCCCTTCTCTTCCACTTTTCCTGCTCACTCCAGCTCTGGAGAGGCCAAGAGGTTAAATCTCTCACCAGAGCAGGGAAAGGCAATGGGACAATCTCATCACCTCTGGAGCGGGTGTTGCACTGGGCTGGGATCCCACTGGCACCATGTTTTCCAAATCCCTTTGGTCCGGCTTGGCACAGGTTTTACTTCCAGCTTGGCAACTGGTTCAACAGTCAAATTAATTAGTGGCAAGAGTGGTTTGATCACACTGGTTTCAAGTGTGCCATGGCTTTCACATCCACTTTCATGGCTCACAAGTCCCTCAAGAGAGGCTGTTGTAGATCCTCAGCACTAGAGTGGAGAAACCTTTCTCCACAGGTCCCCCTGAATCGCCTGGATATGTTTCAGATCAATTTTCAGATGCAGCCTTTCAGGTTTCCCCAGCTGCAAAATGGCATTATGCCACCAGATACCTCTGTAAGAGATTCTGAGAACCACCCCTGCAAGAAAATTAGTAACAATAATAAATTAATCATCACAGCAAAAGAAAAGACCAGGCTGCCATGAAAATCAGTCATCAGCCCATGGAAATACCCTGAAAGATCAGTAATTTAATTGATCTAATCCTAGCAAATTATTAGTCTGAAAAGATCTGATCTGATGGAAACAAACTCGGGCAGATTAATATCCTGACCACAAGTCCTGCTCTTCTGCTCAGCCTGACATGCAAAACCAGCTGTGCCCAGATATTTATTTTGAGACGTGCATACTTGCTAAGTAATTCAATCCCTTCAAGTTGAATGAAGGCGAATTTAGGAGTTTTGCCACTGTTCTGCTTTGGGGTACATCGTGTTGAGCTGCTGACCAGGTTGCTCAGGGCTTTCTTTAGCTGCAGCTTGAAATCCTCCAAAGAAAGGGACTGTACAACTTCTTTATGCAGCCTGCCCCTTTACCTGACTGTCCTCAGACCGGAAAAGTCTCCTTTTACATCCATCTGGAACTTCTCATTTCAGATTTCCATGGAGTTTCATAACCGCCACACTCCTGAAAGACCATGTTAAGAAACTACAAACCTGCTACTGGAGAGACAATAAATGAAAAATTAAGAGCATGCCTGTTTTTACAGCAAAACACAAGTCTTTCACCTTAGCATTTTGAGGTCAGTGATGAGGTAAGCCAAAACCTGGGCATCTTCCTGACAACGGGAAGGGTACTTCCCCCATTAGGGTTGAACCTGGGTCTGTGGGCTTGCAGGGATACAAAATTTCCAGATAATAAAACAAAAGGAAGCCGCACTCCCCAGCCTAGTGGTTTGTGAATCACCTGCCTTGGGCTGAGGAGAATCTAAATGCAAAGGTCCCACTTCCTCCACCAGCGGTCTGACCACAAGGTTGTTACTCAACAGCTTAGGCAAGAGCCCTGCTGGACTTGTTGTCCCACCATGGTCTGGTCCCACAGACCAAGGAACTGACAACCACATAACCGGTCGGTCTTGCTTGCCCAGCTGGGCCCAGTGATGCTTCAGGGCCACCTACGTTTGATGGCCACCTCCAGTCCTTTCCCAGAGGTTCTCAGTTTGAGGAAACTCCTATCCAGAGGGAGAATGCAGTAATCCATGTATTCATGCTCATAAATGCTGGGCTGAGAGTTTAGGAGGCGGTTTAAATCAAGTCATGCCTAAAGCAAGAGATCTCTCCATGTGCTTCTGCTTTAGCATTAAGCCTTGAGAGAAAAATGAGCACTCACAGGGCTGCAGCATTTTATAACCTGCTCAGGTTGCGCTGGCTTGGTGGTAGCTTTATCCTGCATCCCAGCCTCTGCTCAGCCCGGCTGCATTTTATTTCAGCGGGATGTGTAAATAAGCACAGGACTGATCCTGCAGCAGGGGGAGATGGAATCGAGTCCCCTGGTCACACCTGGGGATGCCGGGACCTGGCCAGGGTCCTCAGCGGGCTCAGGGATGTGACTAAGCCGATGGCAGGGATTCAGGTTGGGCTCACTTAGTGCTCCGTGTTTTTCCTTTTAAATGGTTGCCTTTAGAGTAATGATAATAATCAGTTGAGATAGGCTGCTCTGCCTTGTCTTTTCTATTTTGGAGAAGCACAGGAGAAGAAAAAAATAAAAGAAGGAAGGCCTTGGCATGAGGGCTGCCTACAACACTTTTATCTGGAGCRTGTGACAGCTGGGCCAGCAAAGCTGCTCAACGGGGGCAGATCCAAATTCAGTCGGGCGGTCACCGTGGAGGATGTTTTCACATAGCGGAAACGTGGGATGGGGACAGACCACCCAGGCTTGGAATGACATTGCATCAGGGTAGGGAGGGGGTTACCAAAAGCCACTGCAGTCCCAGATGACAAGAATACTGAATATTTCAACTTCCCATAATCATCTAGTGACTACAGGGTGGGAATTTCAATTCTTCGCACTTATTTAGTGAGTGTAAAGGAGACGGGGAGTATTGCATTTCCTTACAGGTATTTAGTGAACATAGAGGGTGTTTCAYTCCTCTTTGGGGTGGAAGACCCCAAATAGTCAAAGATCTATTTGGGGATAGTTATCTCCAAAGATAAGGTGGGGAGGTTAGGGGCTGGAGGTGTTGGAGCTGAGGGTAAGCCAAGGGTGGCCATGTCTTGACCTCAGTGCCAAGATGAAACACGGTGATCTTCCAAGAAAACACCAAAATGCCAGGAGCAGAAGCTAGTGCCTGCCCTGAGGCCAGGTAGGGAAGGGAGCAGGAGAGGCTTGCAAAAGTGAGAAGCCCAAAAAAACACCTTCAAACATCAAAATTGGCCTCTACCCTCCAATGGTCCACAGGTCAGGGCTTAAAACACAAGGCTTTCTGTGTGGCTAAGAGGTCTCCAAGCCCCTGGTTTAGCAGCAAAATCTTAGCCAAGCTAGAGAACAGTCAGTAGCACCAAAGGACAGCAGAAAAACTCAGCCACCTGGGATGGGATGGGCACTGTGGACAGGGCTCCCCGGCTTGCAGAATGGAGCAGCCCCATGTGAATCTTTCTCAGCGTCTTTGGTGGAGAAAGTAAGGAGAAATGTTGGCTTGCAAAGAGGAAGAACCTGAAATACCTCCAGATTTATCTGGGGGAGGAGCAGCCCGCAGGCACAGAGAGCTCCCAAAGTGCCTCATCTCCTTGTGTCTTTAGGGTGTTAAATCCTTGTCTGCCTTTGCTCTACTCAAGGTTTTGTTGCTAATATCTGACTGAAGGCCAGKGCTCGACACATCAACACTTGGGGCAAAGCAGCTACAGAAAGGGCAATATTGCTATTAGAACCATGAGTGGTGGCACTGCTGATGCTGGCCAGGTCCAGGACAATCCTGATACACTGTGTCCAGGTTTACTGACAGCTCTGGCCTTCAGAGGCCTTCCAGGGAGCAGAATTGGAGGGACTGTTTCGGTAACAGGGTTACCTCCAGACCTGCAAAGCAAGGCACAGGGCAGCAAAGTGTGTTTGCCCAAGTCKTTCCTCACTTCAAGGTGGTGAGGAACCCCAAGAGAAAGCGCATCCCAATGGAGCAACAAGCAGCAGCCTATACAGTGAGTCCATTAAAAAATAGCAAATAAAAGTGTTGTTTTTAGCCCCCCTACATGAGTGAAACCTCTTGGGAAATCGCTGATTTTGGCTAGTGAGAACAGAGAGCAAGGCCACCAAGTAAACCCCTTCTTGCAAAGGGGGTGTCCTATGTCCATGTTAGTATCTCCCTCCCATGTTGATGCAACTTCAGACTAACTCTGCTTCTTTTTTTCTCCCCCAAGAAATATCACAGGGGAAAACTAACTCCTGACTTGGAATTACATCATTATCACTAGTTAATCACACAGCCAAAGAAATGTCCCATGTGGCAGCTGACAAGGCAAATCTGAAGAGCACAGAGGGCTACGTTTCCTAATGGTGCTTAAGTGACGCTGAAGTCAGATACCCAAACAGTATTTGAGGGGACAAGAAYCTCTTCAGGCTGTGAAGGGACCCAAACTTGCAGGAGGTTTCAGGCAGCCACATTAGGAAATCCCACGATAATCCTGTCTCAGCTTCTGGCCAGCACCTTCACATCTGATGCCATTATCTGACTGCTTCAGGTTTGCTTTTTATTCCCCTGCCCTTGCATTACACTGATTAAAAAAAGGCTTGAGAAATAGATTGAAGCTCTGAAGATGAAATTACAGTTGGAAGGAATCATTAGGAGGCCTTTTCAAATGTCAGTGCAGGGAATGGGAAGCGTGGACCTAAAGGCTGGTTTGATAAATAAGCCAGAAAGCTGCCACCACCAATCAGCGGTTCAATGAACACACACGATCACTCCTCTTATTTCTCCTTCCTCTTCCTATTTCCTACCAGTTGCCCTGGAAACTCCTTTGTTACATAATTCACAGGAGCAAACTCCAACAGAAGCAAGCCCAGTCAAAACGGCTCCATGATGGCTAAAGCTCCCTGCAAAGAGATGCCATAAATTGGTTATTTCAAAATAAGCCTTTTCTGTGCAAACCTGCTGCAGCTCCAGCTACCCCTCCCACATGCTCGTCCTGCAAAGACTGGTGGATGAGCCCCTGCTCAACCTCATGCTGCACGGTGGACCTGAGTGGCTTCATCCTCCTGGACTTCCTTGGGCACAGAGGGATGGTCACAATGGCATGAGCCATCTCCAAGTGTGTCCTTCACGCAAGGACCATACTCATTATTCCTCCTACACGGGGATGGTTTTGCAAGGGGATAACACAAAATCTGCTGGAGGTCTGAAGAACCTCTCATGGGTTCCCAGCTGCTTTTCAAACCAGAGACCYGAGCTTGCTCTTAACCCTGTTGGATGGTTGTGTTAATCCCCAGCAGAGCAGACTCTACCTGGGCCAGGGGAGAGGTTAACACATCGCCCCAGGGTGCAGAACAAGCCATCCCCACATTGGTGCATTGTCCCATAGGGCACAAACACCCTGGGGGACGGACGCAGTCCTGAGAACGGCAGGTTTTGTCCTGGGAAACGTGGTTATCTAGAGTTTGGATGCAGTTCTCACACCTCTGGCCCAAACCTACCCCAACTTGAGAGCTAGCCAGACCAGACCAGCTGGTGGCTCAGGTGGCCTTGAGGTAGGACACAGTTCAGATGGGCATCTCAGAGACCTGCTCAAGATRATGACAGGCAGCCTGTACCCTGCATTATGCCTCCAGGCTGTCAATCCTATCCAGTTGCTTATATTCTCCCAGGCAGCAAGATCAGGTTTTGATGAGGTTTGCAGCTCCTCACACCTCACACCTCCCACATCCAGCAGGCCCAGGAAATACCACCTAGATGCAAAGCAGGATGAGCCCTCAGCTGCTCTCACACACATCCCCTGCACACCAACAGTGGCACAGGCCAAGGGACAGGAGATCAGGTTGGGAATGCAAAGGACAGATCTAGATCTGTATGGAAAAAAGATAATTTTTGTACATATATTATTTGCATAAACCAAATAAATTATATACATATACATTAAAGTGCTGCTTGAGGTCAAGCACCAGCAAAGTGGGAGAGACATGGCCAGAGACAAGACCAGCGCAGAGGTCCAAGCAAATAAGGCAGCAATGACCAGGCACTTCTAGGGTAACCAAGCATTTGCGAAATGTAGTTTAAATCAGGCTGGTTGTGCCCAAGTGCGGTTGATTTAATAAGTCAGTACATGCATTTCCATATGCGTGTTTCTCTTTCCTTGCWGGCAGAATGACAGCAAGTGACACTGCTCCCAAAATGGGGATAAAACAGCATTTGGACAGGGTGGTGCTGAGCTCCACCAAAAATACCTTTAACCCTGGTGTATGCCAGGAATACAAGTCATGCTCACTATTTCTTGGCAATGCTTTAAACAACGGTTGCAGCCACTGAGATCTCCTTCCTAAAGGAGGAGGATGCAACTCCCAGCACTGCTAATAAAGGATCCTGCCATTTTGCACTCTATTTCTCTCTATCAGGGGTATTTCATTTGTCCATGTGTTGAAAGTTTAATCCTGTACCTATGAATATTCCCAGAGAATGAATTTTCAATGCCAGGCAAAGGAAAAATACAGCACCAAGGTCAGCAGAAAATACTCTGTGGATCTAAGTATATGAAGCAACAGTATTATAAAATGGAAGCATTTGTGAAGCATTTGTCCCATTAAGGTTTCCATACATAGAACAGAATAGCACAGAATGTCTTATTTGGAAGCAGAGATGATAAGTAAGGACATCAATAATGTAAGAGGGCAATAGAAATGCTGCAACTACAGACCTTTGCTTAGGAGGGAATCAGGGCAGCAGCTGCATCCTGGGCAAATTAATACTTCAGTTTCCCAGATGTCTGCAAAGCCTTTTACAGAACTGCTCTAATTGAGAAAAAAAAATAAAAAGGGCAATCCTAGAGGTTCAAAGTCATGTTTACAACATAAGGCAGCTATATCATTTTTTGCAAGCTCAGCATAAGCTAAAGGAGAGACATCTCTCTTCCTACATCGACCAAATCCTGAAATCCCCCTTGCCCTCTCAGGCCTGGGGTCCCCATTACCACTGCCTCCCCCGAGCCAAGGCAGCTGCTAAGSAGATTAACACAGAATCATGTCAAGTAACAAACACCTAGTATTTATTAATAAATTAGTACACTGGAAGGCAATGTTTCATTTCATTCCCCTCTTCCCCCCAACTCCCACCCCCTGCCCCAAAAGGTAGCACATGCCACCCTAATATCATAATTTCTTCAAATTGAGCATATAACAGACTGTTCATTACGGGAGCATAATAGTTGCAAATATAATCAGACAGACTTCTTACGATGCAGCTTTTTTTTTTTTCCTCTTTTCATTTAATAAAAAGTGAAGTGTGATCTGAAGAGACTATCGAGACCAGGTAGGGCCTTCAGGACCTACTGGCCATGTCTGTATATAAAAAAAACCAAGAGACACAAGTGTAAAAGCATAGCTTGGTAAGTCTTACACCACAAGGAGAGCAGTACCACCAGCAGTTGCCTTCACCTCCCAAAGTCCAGCACCAGTGCTGATTGCAATGAYTGATTCAGGGCCTGCTGTTCTCTTAAGTGGCAAGGCAAGATATTCCTCATTTGGGTTACATTCGACCGCAGGCAAAGGACCGTTTTATAATCTTGAAGGTTGGTGGAACTGAACCTCTTAATTTCATTAAAACACTTCTGTTTTAGCTTATAGGAGCACAACGCGTTGTCCAGGTGAAAACCATACAATAAATAACCGTGCTAGTAAAATTTCAGCAATGATTATGAGCTATACAAGAGTACATTAAAAAAGTCAACTTGGGGGAAGCTAGGCGCATTAGAGAAGGTAAGAGCAACAATCAGTTTTGCATGGTTTACCATTTACCACTCCAAGGCAGAGGGGAGGTAGCAGGAGAGAGCCATTCAGAATAACAGTTTTGACAGAACTGAAATGTGTTACAGAGCAATCCCCGATTCAATGTATAAGTTACACCAGATTTGTGGTCTTCTAGTTCATTAACTGCATTTTAAAGTGCATCGACTGATCTGATTGGAAGGAGAGCAARAAAAGAAAGACTCGGAAGGGGGCAGAGGGTGCAAAGACTTTAATTGAGCAATAGTTAAGKTTGAAAGGTGCAATGCTCACAAACTGTCCCCCTCCAGAAACCAAGGACACCTCGAAGAAAATACTGGCCATGTATTCTACAACAAAACCTGCCTGCATATTGTCGATCATCTTAATGAGTGCCAAGCTAGTTCTAGCAGATATTCGAGAGAGTGCGTGGTGACCAATGCCTACAGTAAGTCGGGAAGGTGGCTATAGACAGAGTCCAGGAGGGTTTGGCTGGCTTCCTGGCTCTTGACTCCGGCGATCTCAAATAGCCTGTCCAGCTTGTCCTCGGCTTGCGGGATCTCCTCGATCACATGGAGCTCCTCGGGGTTCAGAATGTGCAGCATGTCATCAAAGATGGGCTGCAGGTCGCAAGGGTCCAAGCGCACCTGGCGCAAGACTGTGTCCTTCTTTTCTGTGGGAGCAAGGAGARTTAGGGTGTTAAGGGGCTCTTCAGAAGACCCCTGCTGACTAGGACTTATCAATAATTTAATTAATTTAACTTGTGATAATTTACCACAAAGAGACACCAAGAAAAAGGAGAGGGGCAGCATGTGCTGGGCAGGGGAGAAGATAGAGAAGATAGAGCTGCAGCAATGCTGTAGTGCTGCCTAACGCAGAATCCTGCTGTGGCAAATACAGCATTTAGAAATGCTGAATGGCCAATATTAAAAGCTAAGGAGAAGGGTGGAAGGGAGCCAAAAAAAGGCTGAATATTTTGAGTTATTTTCATTGGATCAGGTTCGTTTCTGTACCAAAGTATAAATGAGGCAAATTAGTTGAGCTTCATGTTTCACCTTCAGCAAAAGTTAAAGATTAATCACAGCAAATTAAATGCAGTAAATTAACTTCCCTCAAAACATGGCAAATTAACAGTGATTTACACTGCAAGTCACAACTGCAGTAGGYATGACAATGGGTGAGAAATCCATCTTGAAACCATGTTTTTCCGCTTTAAACTCAAGCAATAAGSCCTGGGAGGGAGGGACTTCACTCCTACAGGAATCATGATAACCCAGCACCATGGGCTAATGTCAAAGGAGAAACCCTCTCTTCTTCTGCAAGGGAAGCTGCAGACACCTGAGGACACTGCACTTCTCCAGCAGCATTTAAAAGGGTTAAAAATCTTTAAAGGCATCTAATCTCTCTTATGTTCCCTACCTGGATATTGGCAGAATCACAGAATGGTTGAGGTTGGAAGGGACCTCTAGAGACCATCGAGTCCAACCCCCCTGCTCAAGCAGGGACACCCAGAGCACAGGGCACAGGGTGGCATCCAGGCTGGTTTGGGAGATCCAGAGAAGGAGACTCCACAATCTCCCTGGGCAGCCTCTTCCAGGGCTTTGTCACCCTCACAGTCAAGAAGTTCTTCCTCATATGGTGATGGAACTTCCTGTGTTTCAAGTTAACACCCATTGCCCCTTGTCCTGTCCTGCCACTGAGAAGAGACTGTGATTCCACCACTGAGAAGAGATTGTGTTCATCACCTTGAATCAGGATGCCATAAAGCGTACGTGGAAGGTCCCTTTTCCCCAGCTATCCACCCTAGGGACGTGACGGAGCCACTGTTCACTAGGTGGCTCCATGCGTGCGGGTCGCAGGCAAGGCCCRTGAGGGACCCTCAGGATCTCATCCTCCCACCCTCCCCCGCACCCCATGGTCGGTACCTTTGGTAATGAAAGAGCCCGTCCGGCTGAGCGCCGAGGAGCCGCTGGACGTCGAGTCGCAGCGCAGCAGGGGCTCCGACTCGTCCACAAAGAAGCACTTCTTCTCCGAGGGAGAGGGCTCCACGGTGAGGGCGGCCGCCTCGGGGGGCTTCGGCGCAGGGTTGGGCGCGGGGCTGAGCGGGCTGGGGCTCACCGGGAGCGCCAGCTTGTCAGGTTCCAGCTGCAGAGAAGACGTTGGGAGAGGTGACCCATGGGGATATTATGCGGCGACCTCGTGCTCAACATCGCCTGTATCCCGCTGGGAATCAGGCGCAACACTAGCTCTGGGGCTTCCAAAGCCATCTGATCCTCTCCTTGGGAACAACCTGTCCCGTGCAAGTGCCATCTGTGGAGAGTGTCCTCCAARTTAACCTGCAGTTGTTGATCCCCAAAGCCCCCTTCTCCAACCCAGTGCCCCACAAAACAGGAGCCAGAAGAGAGTCAGAGGTGGAAACCATTGCTGCCATTCAGCACACATTCAACAGCTGTGCGAGCAAAGTGACCTGCACTCTCAACAGTACAACACACACAACCACAGGAGAGTATTTTCACTGAAGTTTAACTGTGGAGGACTAACAGCCATGATTATCAAGCAGATGACCCTCCTTCCGGCCTTCCCAAGAGCATCCCAGTATTTTCATAGACCAGACTGCTGGGTATGGACAACTAGCTTCAACTCAATCATATCACAACACCCCTTGTGCTTGCAGTAAGGGCTGGTGAAGGTTAGTGTGACCCTCTCCTACTCTAGACATGCCCTAGACATGCTCTACCATCCCCTACACATGATCTGAGAAGGGTGCAAGACCTTGAGCAATCCCCCAGGCACCACTTTGGCCAGGACGCATGTTCCCCCACCAAAACCTCTGCTCAGGAGCTCACATCCCATTGCTCCCACTAACACTGCTACACAGGTCAAGCAGGAGATTAAAATTGTTCCCATATTTATCATTTCACAAGCACAAAACATAGCAAAGTTGGAAGGTGAAAGGCGCAGCACCCCTTGGTTATTTCCATTTCAGCACGTTTGGTTTAGGAGAGCAGCGCTGCTGAACCATCTSCAAGGGTCTATGACGCCAGTTGTCCACGTGTCACTGGGAGTTAAGCTTCCTTTGGGGCACAATGCTCTGGATTACATCCGCCCTGCGACGGTACCAGTGCGACCTAGAGGGATTTGGCTGCCAACATGCCCGAAGGRCAGAAACAATGTCGCCACACATCCCCTCAGAGGCACTTAGGTGAGCACAGCTTAGCCCGTTTTTCCATGTCAAGCCACGCTCCAAGTTAATAATTTGTTTGACCCATCCTGTCCAGGCTCCCGTAAGTACAAGGTGAACATGTAACTCTGTCCCACTTGACCTGAAGGTCAGCAAGAATAATCGTGACAGCATCAGCTCAGGGCCTTCGGTTTGGCCCAGTTATCACCAACCCAATCACAAACCCAGTGCCCTTCTAAGCCTCTCAGCATCACTTCTGGCATGACAAACCCCAACAATACAACATTTCTGGTTTCCACCATTCCACACAGGCCTCCAAGAGAGGCAGACCTGGCAAAATACCATGGGCCAACACCTCTGACACTGCTGCAGGAGTCCTGCCATCTCCTGCTCTGGGTAGATTGCTCCAAGCAGCACCTGAACCTTTAAACTCTTCCCCTCCTTACCCCATCTGTCCAGGAGTAGCATYACGAGCCATTCCCACCCGCAACAAACTTTCTCCCAATCTCTAGGCAGTACCGGAGAGCAGAGCACATTCCAAGTACATATCCCAAGGGAATCCATCTCAGATTCTCTCCGCGTCGCTCTTCCGCACTCCGGGGCGCATATGGGTATCGTGGTGCATTCCTCATCCACCCCGAGGAATTTGCCACCCACAGAGGGTGTGGGTGGCCTCACGTGTCCACTGAGATGCCCAGTGGTTCCCATTAACTTCACATTTCAGCCTGCTCGTGGCCGAATAAAAGTTTTTTGTGGTTTTTTTTCAGATGAAAATTAAAAGGGAGGATTTGTTCTGCCTCGGCGTGTTATGTAATAAGCATGGCAAAAACACAAACCAGTGTTAATTCTTAATTAAAAGAATCTGCATCCTCCTCCAAAACTCCCTTCTCAATACAATTCATCGACAAGAATTAGGCTGTTGTCATTAACGGGGAAGAAAGCAGCAAGTGAAGAGCCAGAATAGCAACTGGATGCTTCCCAAGCGGCAAGACGCTGCGATTTCCCCTTTAAAAATAAACACACTTTCGAGGTTAGTTTTTCCCCATGCAATCCATCCATTTACTCTCCAGCTCGCCATTTCCAAAAAGGGCCTCATCAACATGGAAAAAGTACCTGGAGGGTATGAAAAACCCCCGCTGCCCTTGCCTTGCCTTCCAAGCAAAGGGAAAAACACTTCCCAGAAGAAGCAGGCCAGTTATWTGGCGTTTAATTAAACAGCTGCTAAAGCACTCTAGAAAATCACCTCGGGTTATTTCTCGACTGTAGGCGTCCTYGGAGCTCAGAGCATTCCAAAGAGCGGAACATTTGTTAGTTTATTAAGCAAAGTAAACAGGATGCTTGAATGGGTGTTAATATTTAAACTGAGGGAAGAAAGCAAAGAGGAGCACGGCAGGGTTTTGAAAGGCTAGGGAAAGTAAAAGGTTGCTTTGAGGTAAAGCCTGGGGAATAGGTGCAAAAACACTATTAATAGCGTGTGACTCATTTGCTTGAAACCACTGTGGCATTAATTTTTTAATTTTTTTTTAGGAACTCCAATGCTGGAGCAAAGCGATGGGAGCGCCGATGCAGGGGGAAGGAGCCTCCTGCCTGCAGTGCTTTTGCAGCACCGATCCCCGAGGGCTGCGGGGCTGATGGTGGAAAGCCAGTGATGTGGAGCTCCTCCAAGGCCAGGCTTTCTGCAGATACCTTCTTTCTCACGCGGTGAGCCCTGTGTTCACCACGGAGGCTCTATCTGCAGATACACAGGGGGGTCCTTAGGTGCATCGCATGTCCCAAGCAGAACAGGACTCCCTGGGCCTGTCCCCAGTGGGGGAAGACCCGCAGTGCTGTCACCTGGCAAGAAATTGATGGTTTTCAGCCCAAAAAACAAGGCACATAAGAGCTCTGTCGCATCAGCAGCCTCCAGGGCTCTTGGCCAATATATTTTTTTTTTTTTTGATCGCTGCAGTAAGAGATTTGCAAGGCTAAAAAGAACCCTTAAAGGCTCCTGTGTATTCACAGCCCTTTAGGATGCCAGCCCCAATGGCAACATTTTGGTTCCTAAACGCAGCCTGGGTTTGATCTGGAAGGGCGCTCTAAGCRGGAAGACTTGAGCAGGCTCTCCCTAAAGCCTTTCTAGAGGGAGAAAAGGGGACGGATGCCAAAAAAAAAAAAAAAAAAGGATGAAAGGACGTAGACTTTTAACTCCTTTGAACTGCCGAGTCTCTTATCCTGGTTAGAAAGGGCTTGTCTTAACTTTATTGCATGTCCATAAAAGCCCAACCTGTATAAACAAACTGCCACGACTGCACTCACATTCAGAAGGATCAGTTGTGGAAATCAAGAAATAATTAAAAAACCCTCCTTGAATGAAACGCCCCAGTCGTTCTTCCCGCAATAACAGTGGCGAGAAGAGTCGTTGGGATCAAACAGCACAACCCAAAGCAAAGTTCTCAGCGCGGCTCCCAGCAGGTCTCTCCAGCTGGAGCTGCACCCGTTCAAAACAGCCCTTGAGAGTCGTTTGTCAGCCTGACGCGCCGACCTCGAGAGCGGACGGCGGTGACGAGGGACGCGCTCGTGGCCACGGCGGCGGCTCAGGGAGCCCCGAATGCTGCTGGGGACGCAGCAATGGGGCTGTGGACGCRCAGGCTTCGCCTGCGGGCGCCCGGGGGCAGATAGCAGAGGAGCGGTTTGGGCCAAGCTTGGCGCCTGCCAACCCCGCTCGCGGCCCCGGATGCCCTTTCTCCTCCCTTGACCGCAGCAGAGCTGGATTGGGCAAGCAGAGTGTCCTGCGGCTACTCCTAGGCCTCTCCTTAAGCCCAGGAGCAGCATTTAAAGGCGCTGGGCAGGGAGCAGGCACAGCTGTGAAATACTGCAGACCATCAACTGCACCAAGGCGGGGATCTTGCAAGAGCCCCCGTGTGCGCCGGCGGCCACTGAGCGCTCTCGTGTTGACACTAACCCCAGGCCCACCATATCCCAACCTCCCAAGAGCCTTCCCAGAAGAAATAATAATAATAACAATAATAAWACAGAAGGGTTTTGCAAGCAAAATGGCAGGGAGCTGGTACGTGGGCGGGTAGGTTTTCTTGCCTAACACCAACGAAACGGCTGCTGCTTTTCAGAGGGGGGATTAGTGGAGGCTGCAGTCAGAGGAGAAACCTCTCCGGAGGGAGGCTGTATGGTCACCAGGTCAGCTGGACACGCCGTTTGCTGCGTGCCATTTTGGAGGGGTTATATTTAGCCCTGAAGTTGCCACCTCCCAGCTGTCTAGATGACACAGCTTGTGCCAGTTCTATTTTCAGGCTCCTTACGTCTCCAAACGGGACCCTGGAGTGGTGAAAGGAGGAGGAGTGCTGGGGAAGGCTCGCACTGCCCAGGAACGCCTGCACAAGGAAGACCTGCCTGGATGAGCAGCTCTGTGCTCCTCTAGCAGCRCTTTTTTCCATTAAATGGGATTGCCACCTCTGATGAGCTCTTTCGGTGGATGTGTCCAGATTACCTGTGACAGCAGGGRCGGATGGTGGGGTGACCGAGCGGGTAACGCACCAAAAGTGATGACAAATCTCGTGCAAAGCCCCTGCAAGCAAGTCCCTGCACAGTATCTTACAGGAAGAACCCACGTGGAGCATTCCCTGGCAGTCCTCCATGTTTCAGCAACACAGACAGTCTCTGTGTCGCTCCTTCACAGCACTGTTGTGTTTGGGGGATGCCATTTATGGCCAAACGGTCTTCTGAAGACAAAACATCCTTTACCCAGACACAAAGTCTTACAAAGGCTGTGGAAAGGCCAAGTCTACGTGTTCTGGAGGAACAYGAGGAGAACATGAAACCCCTAAACCAGATGGATGGGAAGGGAACCCTACCAGGACAGGTCACTGCCTGCACCTCGGATGGTGCCAGGGACACACTGCAGCTAAGATGCCACCCAGGTGTAGCACCTCTCCTCCTTCACTGCCAGCCTGTGTCCATCCCTACATTGACCCATGGCCAAGGTCTGGCTGGTGGATCTTGCCTGCTGCATGGATCCCACTTTCCATGCTCTCCTGTTGACACTGGGACATTTTACAAAGAAAACTGGAGGTCGAGAGAAGAGGAAGTCCATGACTTCCCTGGCAGGGTTCACAGCTGCAAAGACATGCCCTTGGGTGGAGGAACGACCTTTCTCCGCTTTCCCATAGCGTAGGCGGGTGCTCCAACGCCTGAGGGTGGGGTGGGAAAACAGAGCTCTCCTCCAGGCTTCCTGGGCCAYGTTTCTAAAGAGCATCAGACACTGCTACTGTGTGTGGACCTGAGGTCCTACACTTTGTAAAGCAGCCCTGGAAAACAGCTACTACAGATTGAGTGTCTTATGCCACAAGAAGAACAAGATCTGGGCAGTTGGGTTATATTTGGTCTGTGATTGTGTGATTTAGATGTTGGTGAGATACCAAGACCAAAATGCTACTATTTTCGAGAAGAAACAGATGAGCACTCCCCCCCCACCAGCACAGGTGATTTGTGGGCCTAGTGCAATTCAGAATAGGAGATGGTGCCTACATGAAACCTCTGGGTGTTTTCTTTTCTATGAATTTGTCAATCACTTTTTGAACTCAAAGTTTTAGCCTCAGTCTCTTGTGGCAAGGAATTCTCCAGCTTGATAATGAGCAAGTCGGTATCGCTTTCTGGTTGCTCTGAGCCCTCTACATTTTCTAGTTTCATCTTTTRCTCCTTACCCCTTTTTACTGGATATGACATATAGAACCCAAGCAGATGCAACTACAAGCATGAGGAGAACCCAAATATGATTATGTCTGCTATAAAACTACATTTGTATTCCTTGTATATCCTCCAGGTTCATTCCAACCCATGGTTCACAGAAAGTCAACCCAAGGGTTAGCGCAAGCCTGCCAGAGAAGAGCTGCCTTCCCTGCTGCCTTCCCCTACACTCTGACCCATTTATATCACAACTCCGTGTCTGGAAAACCGGAAAGGAAAGTTGCAAGTGAACTTTGTCCAGCTGCCTCAGCATCTCAGAGCCCTGCTCGTGTTCAGTGTCCTGCCGTGAACCTCTTGGGAGGGAAACTCTGCAGTAACTTCACCCTCTCTCCATCGTCACAAGGCAGATTAACCAGCCCAGCCCAGTTCTGCTTTGTAAAAAGAGGAAATCAAGCGTGTCATTCCTGGAGCAGGAGCCTGATACAGCTCGAATTTTGGGCTCTGCTTGCAGAATGCTTCTCCAGGCTCTTGACCCAAAGAGCTTTGATCTGTGAAAGAAGAAGCAGAGGCACGAGGGGCGCTTGCAGCAGCCATTTGCCTGCTTGCAGCCCAGCTTGGCGCAGCTTTCACATCCTCTTCTCCTCCAGCCCCTGCAGAGAAGGAAACTGCAAAACAGAGGATCACGCAGGACACAGCCCCAACTGCACCACTTTCAATTCTCCCACCGCCACCCACCTTCCCAACTCATTTTTTKGCTTATTTCTAATGCCCCAAGCAAGCCCCTTTGCTTTTTCCCATCACTGCCTCGGAATATTTCAGCTATGGCCAATAAAGGAATAAACAAACAGAGAAGGGATGGCAGCCCTGCTGGTAGCAGGGCGCTCATGGCAACATCAGCATCGAGCTGCGYCAGGAGGCTGTGGCCACGAGGATGACGATGGAGCGATGCAGCCCGCGCACAACTGCAAGGCAGATTATCCTCAAGAGACCCTGCTTGCCTCGAGGGCCGTACTTAGCTTTTCTACTTCTAACCCCCAAATTAGGGATTGGGGTTTCCATGGATCACAGCRTCCCCTTCGCTTGGGGCCGCGCCAGCCCAGCACAGCCCGAGCTCCTTCCCACAGCTGCTCCGCACTTTCTGTGTCAGCAACTGCTGCAGAAAGCAGCAGAGTGATTCAGAGGGCTAATCCCGTTTTAACCTAAATTCAGGCAGCGCAGGGGAGAAGCAGTATAATCCTTCGGGGCAAAAAATAATAACAATAATAAAAAAACACACCGAGTATTCAGTAGAGCTTTTCTATATCCAGAGGAAAGCGCTGGTGYCCTACACTGCAATGCTCCGGAGACCTGGATTACAGAGGATCCTGCATTATCAGCAGTTGTAAATATTTATATTCTAGGGCCCCAAAGGCTTCTTGGCGAAAAGGGCTCTACCAAAGAGAGKCTTTTCCAAGTCTCTCTGCCTGAGGAGGGCAAGATGAAGGCCATGGGGATGGGATTTACCAYGAAGGCATCTTCGCTCGGGCCCGGATGAGCCCGAGTGTCTCAGCAGCAGCAAAAGCAGAGCTGCCTAACCCAAAATCCCTCCAAGGGAGGCAATGCCCAGACCTTGCACAACCAAAACCTTAATTACTGCCTCGGGCCTGGACCCCACTCCCTGCAGCTCTTTCCCAGCAAGTCCAGACTAAAACCTCGGGAAAGTGCYGGACATCAGGGCCCTCCCCGCAACAGCATTTGCCTCCCTGCACAGCAATTGCCTCTGCAATTTCCTCCCTCTTTGCCTTCATCAGGCAGTGGTTTTCTGCAGGAAAGGGGAATTTCCACACGTTTCCTAACACCAGTTCTCTGCAGGCTCTGCTGCCAGCTGCCCGCTCACCCTCCCTCATYCCCAGGGTTTCACATCATTAGTGGCAGGAGATACATCAGGCAGGTAAGTCAGGAAGGAGGACGCACAAATTTGCACAGATTTGGCACAGATTTTCCTTTAAAAAAAAAGGAAAATAAAAAGGACAACCTCCAAGTTTGCTCCTGGCATTTAGCAATGTGCTCCCCTGCCTGTTCACTGCATTGCAGTGCTGCAAAGCAGCCTTTTGCTCTAGGGCTCTGGGGCCCCGTTTGCCTTTGCGCCAAGCGATTCCCATGGATTTCTGCGTCTCTCCTGCTCCAGCTCCAGGGTTATTCCAGCTCTGTGGCTGATTATCTCAGTCTTCATCGAAATGCCAAGGTCTGCTTCAGGGAAAGAAGGTAAACAGGCTGCAGCAGGATGGTACTTTGCAAAAATGCACTGCATGGCCACGTCAGATCCATACCCAGGGGTGCTTTTTAGCTTTAACATCCCACGCACTGCTCCTCTGCAATAACCAGTCTGGTACCTTCAGGGCCAGAGAAGCTGTATAGGAATAGCCATGTGCAAGATCTGCCCTTATGGGCATAAAGCATCCCAGAAAAGGAAGTCTCCAGATGGTATATGATGCTTGGGAATATATTATTTTAAGAAAATTAACCTATTCCAGCATGGTTTCTATTCCAGAAAATTTTAGATTGAATATGCATTTTGCCATACAAGAGCACTTCCCAGGACCTCAGCCTTCCCTCCTTCAATGCAACTCGCTCATCCCATCATCCTTTTGCAAAATGCAATTATCATGCAGAGGAACGGAGCCATCAGTCTCGTTATTTTTTTGCCCAAGGGCTGGCTGGAGGCCCCTTCGTACCACTCATCGTATGTCAGGCCAGTTCAGGCCAGTTTCCTGCATGCAAATCCCCCCTGGTATTCACCAGTGCATGCAGGTTGTTGCATACATTTGCATTCAGGTCTCTGAAGGGTCTGACAGCAGTTTCCAGTGGTGACTGTCAATTTCTTGATGTCTTCCATGGAGACAACCTGATCAGCCACATGTTCCTCCCGTTGGACAGTTTTTAGGATTTCATCCCAAAGGCTGAAGGTTTTTTCAATGCAAGTTTTCAAATGCCTGGTTGTAAAGCCACCACAGCTGTCCTCTAAATACAGAATTTAAGCAACATCCAGAAAACTTGCATTTAACAACCTTTGGGTTGTTTGGGTTTGGTTTGGGTTTGCTTATTCTCAGAGACATTTGTTCCAACTATTGGATTTTCAGAATTAAGAGCACACGGCTAATGTAATCAAATGGCTAGTGGTTATTCAGTTGCCAGAAAGCAAGTACCTTGACAAATCACACTAAAAAACCCAGCTCCTAGTGCAAATTTTTGCCATTTGAGAATAAGCAGCCAGTGCTCTTGGCCTCCACAGAGCRCAGCGTTCAGGAACGCTGAGCACCGCACAATCTTTCTAGGTAGGTTAATTAGGCATCGGGCTGACAAACAAACCAAACCTTTTATCTGCTGCCCCAGCCCTCACATTTTACTGTGGCATTATTCAAAGCCAAAACAGTAACCAGGAGAACACAGAGTTTGCTACCTGCTCAAGGAGACCGAAAGGACATCGTGTCCTTTCGGCACTGTGCACATAATGAAAGTTTCATAAACACGTGCAAGCCACGTGCAAGATAAGTTTTCTTTGCCTCTCTCTTTTCCTATAGATTTGTCTCGGGCTTTTCACTTTGTTTTTCCATCTTGGACACACATACACACACAAACCCCCCTTGGAGCATGGTACAAGAGAGCTACATACTGCTTAATTACTGGGAGTTTGAAGGAAGAAAAGCACTACACAAAGCACACCTATTAAGCTGGAACAGGAGCTGCTACACAGTTTGCAGAAAAAAACTATTCAAAATTGGAGAATAGAAAACCTGAGGCAATGCTCAGTACACAAATGATTGGCGGGATTCTGAGGAGCCATCAAAAATGCAAGCCCAAGGGTCACACAAATGTGTGTGAACCCTTGAGATTCTTCAGAGAACTCTTGAGCCCCCCAAATTCACACCGTGCTGAGAAACTGCTGCAGAGGGGACAACCCTGGAGGGCTTTAGGTACAGCCAAGCACAGCCTGTCCCTGCTCCTTCRCAGGAGACATGAGTCTTTCCCTGCCACCAGCTGCAGCCTTGGAGAGACCAACTTACTATTGCACCACCCCAGCATTGAGGGCTCTGCGATGGCTTTCCATAAAAAAATCCAGGGGGATTCAGGGGTAGTCTCTAAGAGGAAGTTTAAAAAGCAGATGCTTTTTCCTCACACCTCCCCAACACAAGGGTTGAGTTCATTACGATACCAACCTCCTCCATGGTGAGCTTTGAGGCTGCAAACGAACCACCAAGTGCTCTTTAGAAATGCTTGGCCAGCAGGTGAGTTAAACACAACTGCCTGGGAAGCTCTGAGAAGCTCTGGGGTGAAATGGGGCCCAGCTACTTCATTATGAGTTAACCTACAGCCTGACTACCAGGTCAACCTAGTACCACCCATCCAAGCGCCAGTCCCAGCGGGACAGGCCACCAAAAAGCAACACCCAGCTTTATAAAATGAGTATTTGTGTCCCCTCAGTGTCACACCAAGCCCCACGTTACCGTGGCGGTGTCTTCCATGAGGCCCCTGATCTTCTCCACGACGTCGTTGCGCCGGTGCTGGCGCAGGGCGCTGATGAGCTGCGCGAGGCTGGCCTCGGGCCCGCGGATGGTCCAGTGCTGCAAGGCCGCGTAGGCCCGTTCGTGGTCGGCCGTGTAGCCGTTGGAGAAGGCGGCCACCTCCCGCTCGCTGGCGTTGCACAGGAATTGGTAGATATCCTTCCACTGGCTCCCCACCTGGGCCGCCACGAGCTTCAGGATGTCAATGCCTGCGGGACAGAAGAGCTATGGATGAGGCACAGCAGTCTCCAGGCTCGCAGCCTCCTCTCATTTCCTACCTTTTCCGTCCTCTACATGGATGGCCACAYGATTATCAGGTTTTTTAATGAAATTTATGATATTTTTTACATGCTCTAGGTGTCCCTGCTTGAACAGGGGAGTTAGACTAGATGATCTCTAGAGGTCCCTTCCAAGCTTAAGCATTCTGTGATTTATTAGCAAGWGCGAGCTGCTTACCACTCTGGGCTGCAAGGAGCTCAGAGGACAAGCAGCTTCCTCAACATGCCCAAACTCTTTTAACATCGACAGTTTAAGTTAAGCTTCTTTAATCCATCCACACATGTCAGTACAGGCATAGGCAGATGAACTGACTAGTGGCTGATGCCTACAAGCTCTTAAAGTATCCCATGTCTGACATGGAGAAATCTACCCACATAGTCTACCACCCCACATTCACTTAAACCTCAGGAGAGAAGGTGTGAGCATAAGCTGGGACTAAATGTGCACCAAACACTCACCCCCTGCTTTGCAATAGCTCGTTTTTTCAGTAACGTAGAAAATAACATTTAACCCCAAAACAGACAGAATCTTGAGGCTGTAGGAATACACCTCCATGGAGGCTTCAGTGAGAGATGGCAACGTGCTTGCCCTTAGACCTGTATCAATGTTTAGGCTTTGAAGAAAAGCTGGATTAAGGGATGAGTCACTGAACTATCTCTACGTAGATGATTAATATTTCCATAACAGAGAGCATCTGTAATGGTTATAAGCATATTTAAAACCGCTTCTGATGCGGACACGGTAGAATGACTCAGGTGTATGATAGAAGACTCATATCCCCTATATCAAGAAGCAGTTTATATTAACAGGAGATTTGTTATGGAATTTGAAGAGTACAAAGTCTGTATTTCCCCCAGATCTCTGCTCCCAAGCCCTTGAATCACACGGGTTCACAACTATGAAGATTTTCTCCCTGAAGCTTTGGGAGCAATGAATAGCACATTTGCCCTTGTGCCTGGTAGAGGTCAGGAGTTAAGTCTTCAAAAGAAGCCACAGCCTCTCTTCACAAGCACCAATTAAGCCTCTTTTACCAAGCTGAAGAAGGTCTCTTTCAAACAACCTTCTGAAGGGTCAGCAAAAGCCACCCACACAACATGTTCAGTTTTTCAGAGATGTTGCCACATCCCAGGTTTCCTCATGAGCCAGCACTCTCCCATTACTACACAGGCTATTTTTTCTTCCATCTACAAACCCAACATCTATATCAGCAAAAATTGCTGCTTACAGAGAAAGACTTCATAGCTCTGAACTTCCCCACAGCTGCAAAATTTAGCAACTTTAATGCAATTTAGTCCAGCCTCCCAAGTGCACCCTCAAGTCTCGGCTCTAAGAGCACCAAACCATATTTCTCACAAAACAAAACAAACAAAACCCCMCAGACTTATCAAAACTGCCATATAAAGGCAATTGTACTGGTTCAGTGTTTTCCAACAGTCATAACCCTACTATGCCCGGAACACCTTGGAACACCTTATCAAGCTGATACTCAACCTGCTTGATAAACAGAAACACCAACTCACTTTAATACATGTCAGTGTGCATATTCCTACTCTCCTCCAACCGTAACAAAAATAAATATATAAATAAAAATAAATATATATAAAAAAATATATGTATATATATGTATATATATGTGTGTGTGTGTATGTTTGGCAGCAGGTTCGGTGCAATCTGCGCTCAACTTCTCCCTTGCAGAATTTGGCTGTGCTCATCACTGGCAGCACCTGAAATGCCTTGGCCATAAGCAAAGCCAAAAACATGCTGTATTTCACCAGAAATCAGGCGTGTTTGAGGGTGTTTCTGGCAGGCTGTGCCTGGGGACATGCACAAATCTCTGCCCACCAGCTCGTGCAACCCGTAAGAGCAGCAAACGAGTCCCGTGTCAGCGGCGTTTCTGGCACGTGGGGACCCAAGGCTCTCATGGATGCTGGAGGGTGTTGCTAGCACGTTTCTCTAATYCTCCGTGCAGCCGAGGCGGAGCAGTTGGACTAACGGGACGTGCAGAGATGCTGGTGCTGTCCGGGCACGCTGTGTCGGCAGCCACGCATGCAAATCCGCATGGCACAGCTAAACCAGCAAGTTACAGGTGTTTGCCAAGAGCCCCCTCCGGTGCAGCGAGAAAACATGGAGATTTAGAGCCATATTTAGAGCATGACACACAGGCAGGGGATTTACAGGAAGGAGCTGCCTCCCTGAGCTGCTGCTTAAGCGGCTTCAATCTCGAGCTGATAGTTGGCAAGATGAGGGGTTCCTTCCCTGGCTCCCTTTGCAGCAGCCAGAGCCGCAGGGTTTGGATTTGGATACAGGAAGGTTCAGGAAATAATAATAATAATAATAATAAAAAAAAAACTCAGAACAAGCTCAAGACAAAGAAAACACTCCCTCACATTAAAGAATAAAGAAAGGCTGTGAAACACGCTATTGTGCTTTATGATGGGTCTAATTATCAGAGGCACATAAAAATGTTATTGCTCATAAAGCTTCAACATGCAGACACAGGCAGCAAAGTCTCCTCTTGTTAATACTCCAGGCGCTCGCACACGGATCCGGCTGTGCGTAGCTCGAGTCAACACGGATAACCCACACGCCTGCAAACACCGCCCAGGCCCTCCCGATGCCTTGGGATCCGGACACGCCGTCAATCCAGCATGGAAATGACCTACGCTCCAAACTATGTTGGCAACTKGGCCATGGCGAGCAACCAGCCCCAAGTGCCTTTGGGCATCACCGACCTATGCTTAGAAAGCAGCATGTAAGCAAAAATGGATTTAAAATAATAAAACAGGACTAAAATAATTTAATATTAAATAATTTAAATAATTTAAAATAATAAAATAATAGAAAAGGAAAAAGATGACTCTGATTTTTAATCAAATTCCACAGTATAAATGCAACAGAACCCTAATTTCAAGCTATAGAACTCTGCATCTTTTTGAAAACTATTAGAAAGAGGATTTTTTTTACAACCCYCCAAGGATAAGGTGCTGCAAGAGGTCCAGGCTCCCGGAGCTAAAGAACAAACAAGATGTGGATACCTAGCCAGCAGAATGGCTCAAAGCTGATGTGCTTTGAATTTCAYCCTTCAATGCGGAACAGAACAAACCCAAATATGAAGGTGGGAAAAAGCTCTGCCTCACTTGTGCACTGAGGTCAAGAGAGCTACACACGCCAGGAAGGACAAGCCAGTTTGGTCCAACTCATTTATCTACCAAGGTCCCTCATGCCAGGAGAAGGTTCCTCCTCTGATCCTGTGTCAGGGCAAGGTRAAGCTCTAGAGCAGGGGGGAGCTCTGCTCCTACCTGCTCCTGCGCAAACTGTCAGTCATCCAGAAGCATTAAAACGTAATTGCTATTTTATGAMCCTGCGCAGGTCACTTAGGCCAACCCAGAAAGGAAAAACTCATATAGTATTTGCTCCTATCTGTGTGTTTAATGGTTATAAAGCCCAGTGTTTATAGCTTCTGTGGAAGGGGGCAAGTTTTCAGTTGGTCAGAACTTGATTTACACCAGTTTATACAGACTAACGTGGTACTTAGTCCTACGCTCTCAAGCAAAATTTACAACACAAAGCACTATAAGTCCTACTGACGCTTACAATTTTAGTATATTTAATCACACAACTCAATAAAGTGGCCCCATAAACATGTTTATATCCTTTGGCAATAATATCCCCTGGCCCCACAATGCAGCACACAGCACAGAACCTAATGATGTATGATCATTGTCAGAGAACAAATGTTCCATTAAAATACAGTTGGAAATCTTTACCTTAATAGTCCAAGAACCTTAAATTCATTTTCCYGCATCTATTAAATAAATTTAAGCCCCATATGTTCATGACATCCACTAGACTATTGTACAAACAAAACTCTGAAGAGATATGGAAGAGACAGACTTGAGCACAGATTTGGCTCGAGTCAATTGAAAACCCATTACTCCCTCTCTTCTGAAAAATAAGGTTAAACCCATTTCATGACAACTTACTGCTGCACGCTGCCAAGCATTACTGCTCAAGCCATTTACAGTAACTTAATTCACTTGTTCAAGACTAGAATAAAATGGTAATGCTTATAATAGGCTTACAGTCATGCTATTTCCACATTTCCAGAACCCTTCCAAAATTATTCTGTGGAGTACAATGTGTCACAGCTTCCAATTGTGATGAGAAGGTGTCCATAAGGGTTTATCTCATGCTTTTCATTTCATCTGCTTAGAAACCGTGCTTGTCTGTTCTGATTGCAGTGCATCCCACTAAGGGTAAGGAAAGCAAGAAGCTACAGCTGCACCTAAGTCCTGGGTCTTCTTACCCACCAGTTTTCTCAACTACTTGGACATTTTCCCACTATGCTCATCTGAACACTGAGGCCAGAAGTCACTCATGGAGCCTTCAGAATCCCCAAAACACACTTAAAACCACTGAACTCCCAGGGGATGGCACTTGAACCCGGTTGTTCCACATTTCCCACGACACAAAGCTGAGGAGGTTCTGAGCTTGTCAGTAAGGAGGAGATGTCCAAGAAGACCTTGCACCCAAGCTGAGCCCCGCACAGGCAAGGAAGGCTACAGATTCCCCCGTTGCATCTCCTCAGACCATCTTATCTCCCCTCACCACTGCTATAACGAGGGCCCGTAAGAGCAGCACCAGAAGAGCTCCTTGCTGTTTAATGCATTGAGGGACACCATCTTCACCATATTCATCATTGTGAACCCTACTTATTGCCTCACTATGGAGGACATTGGAATTAAGCAGGAACAGGACTCGCTCTAAGGTCATAGCTGGTATCAAACTTCACCTGCAACTCACCTAGCAGAACAGCAGGGTCAACTTTGGAAGGATCTAGGTCATCCAGGCCACTCTTGGTTGACCTACTGCTCACACAGATGCCTACCTAAGCACTGGGATGAACTATACCAGAGAGTCATCTAGTATTTTAAGGTCGTAACAACCCCTGRATGCTTATGTAAGGCAACACTCTTCAAAAACAGTGATCCAGTTAATACTTTTACTATTATGATAAAAGTGGAGATTTTCTACCCAAACTTATTATTATGGTGTTTAAACACAGTATTTAAGCTGTCTGCTATGAAATTCTATTAGCATTGCTTAGAGAAAGAGGTCTTCAGAGGAAAATAGAGAGGGGGGAAAAGGACATGCTTGCAAAGGGGTTGCTACAAGGATGCTGGTGCAGAACAAGGTTTCCATGAGGTCACAAGAAATGTCCCGGTGCTGGAAGGACGGAGGTGGTTCCTGCCCCTCAAACCCGGCTCCACAGCTAGTAGCACAGCACAAACCTCTAGGAGCAGCTCACCCAGAGTAGCTCAGACCTCCCTGCAGATTCTGCCTGCTCACAGGGCTGTTCTGTAGCTCTGGATGCAGCATCCTGGGGCACGGCAGGACTCGAGCAAGCAGGCACTGCTCCCACTCACTGGGTATAGCACCCCGGGCTGCACCGCTGATGGACACGTGAGCAATTCCTTTACAAAGAAAGCTGCAAGACAGACATGTCACACGCAGGTAAATCCCAGCCCGGAGGGCGGAGACGCCTGGGAACACAGGCACACCTGGAGTAAACCCTGCGGAAAGCAGGGACCGCCCGGAGGGCTCCTCCGTACGCAGGAAGGATCTTTGTGGAGGGAAGTCCACAGTTCCTAACCTCCAAGCACGTTGCTTTGGAAACTCCACATCCCATCTCCAAGTTGCCTCCACCAAGTCTCTCCCCAAGACGCTATTTTGCCTGCAAGACCTGACTCCCAGTTGCTTATTTTGAATAGGGTTAAAGATTTTTCCACCCCTCCTCTGCTTCCAACTTTTTTGGCCACCTCCCACCTTGCCAGGGAGCACAGAGTTTGGCTCTGGTGTGCCCTGATCCAAGTGGGTGCTCATTCCATTCATRAAAGTCACTTAACTGGTCATTGGACAAGAGCAGGGGACATGTCTGTGTTTTAGTGACTCTCTTAAGCGCGTTTTGGACAAGTCTTGTTGTCTCCCAGAGCCCTGGAATTTACGGGTTGGAAATGAGCTGAATTCTCCAGCAATTGTTTGGCCTCAAACAGGGCAAAAAGCCAGTGCTAAGCAGAGCTACAGCCAGCAGTGCCAGCACACACACACACACACACCCCTCGTTTTGGTAATACCAACAAGAAGTCGTTTCTTTTCTTTGCTGTTGCTTGCTGACAAATTCCAGTGAATTAGAAACCAAGTGGAAGGGTTACCCTGCCAGAAGGCTGCATCCGAGCACCCAAGAACAGATACAGCAAAGGCAGAAGAGGCCAACCACAGAGCAGCTTCGGCCCCTTCCTCTCCCCACTCTTTCACAAACAAAATACACACATTATTTTCATTTTTGGAGCTCAAGGCAAGCATCACTTTATACTTGTTGGAAAAATCCTCATTGAGAAGCAACCTTCTTTAAGGGTAAGCTCATATTTCATGTTCTGCACAGTTCTCCCCAAGCACTGCATGAAGGAAAGGGTTAAGACAGCAACTGCTTACGTGTCACCCATGCCAGAGGGCTCTCCTTGATCCATGGCAAACCTGGCCTTACATCTGCCAGGCTACAAGTCACTTCTGCCTTGTACATGGACACAAGGATTGCCATAAGGGAATCCTTAAAATTAATATCCTCTCCCTTGCTGAAAAGTTCTCTCTTCACCATTACTGCATCGTTGTCACCCTACTGCATCGCTGTCACCCGCATGGYGCGAGCCGTGGCACCACATGGCATGACAAAACTCCGAGGCTGGAGATCTCAAGGATTAAATATCAAGGGTGGAGAGCAAGGCTGAGGTGTACACAGGAGATGGACGGGAAGGGTACGGTGTTGGTACAACCCAACCCTTTGCTACAGCCAGATAAGAGCTCTCATTGCTGCTGACTGTACTCTGCTTYTGAGCTCATCCCACCTGCTACCTCTAAATATCCTACTGACTCATGTGAAACACAACTACAGTAGGCTATTTTTACCTCTGAAAACACACCAAAAACCGACGTGTACAACGGAGGCAGCACGYGACAAAGCCAAACTCCGACTGTTAGCCTGGCTAAAAAAGCCCCAAATCCAAAATAGGAAAATTTCACCTTTGAGGCAGAGTGAATCAAAAAATGATTTTGTTGAAGACTTCTCTCCCACACAGTTTTTAACTCCTAAAGGAGGAGCTATGGAAAAGCAATTGAACAGGAACCTTTTCCCAGACAGGAGAGGAGGATGTATTTATGGAGATGGATCTGAAGAGCTCTCTGCTAGTTTTTCCCATGGAAGACAGTGCCGGTGCCAGATCCTCCCAGAAGTCAGTGATTCACAGACTCAGCAAGCACTACTTGGGTAACAAGCAGTTTTTTGTTGAAAAAAAGAAGAAAAAAAAAGAAGTTTTGCAAGGCAGGAAATGGTCTCCTGACAAACATTTCCCACACATGCTCTGGAAAATAACTCCCCGAAAGACCAGACGGTCAAGGAAAACTTAATATCAGCCACCACGTGGTCAAGAACACATTTAACCCCAGAGACTTGATGGGCAGCATGAGGAGTGATGAAGAACAAGCTGGGCAGTTGTCCCCGTGCTCCAGTTTTGATATGGACCTTTCATCCCACACTACACTGAAGTCACCTCAATCGTAGCACTGAGACCATCACTTTTGGATCAAAATTCCCCAAAATCACGCRAGTTCCT
This sequence comes from Nothoprocta perdicaria, assembly GCF_003342845.1. NCBI lineage: Eukaryota > Metazoa > Chordata > Aves > Tinamiformes > Tinamidae > Nothoprocta > Nothoprocta perdicaria. The sequence continues at coordinate 134,734 of NW_020455632.1, forward strand.
AGCTATCAACAACAGATACTCTCCGAGCAGGTGCCTTCCTTTGCCCAGACCCAGCGATGCCCCAAATAACAGGATCCAGATAGACTCACTCTTTAGGTGCAAAATGAAATAGCAAGTCAACTTAAGCATTTTATGTAATTATTAAATTTTAAACAGCTTTTGTAACTCTCTCGGACAGGCTGGTAACCCTCAGCAAACAAACTGCTGCAGACAGAATCACAGAAACATCCAAATAGGAACAGATGCCAGCCCTGGGATTAAATTCATCTCCTGAAGTTTTCCCAAATGAAGCCTTGGTGGGCAGCGAAAATCTGCCTTTTCACTCGAGGAGTCACGTGCTGGAGCCCTACGGACATGCAGGAATAAGGGCAGGGCTGCAGGAAACTAGAAACACCTTTTTCCCCGAGGATAACCATCCTTTCCCAGCAGAATCACTGTGCCTTAGACATTCAGTCCTACCACAATCATTCAGCACAGATCCCTTATTATATAAATCCATGTGCCACCTAGCATTTTACTGCCTTTTTTTTTTTCTCTTTCCTCTTTCTAAGTTGATTTTAGGGCAAATGCACCATCTTCCAAGGCCAGCATTGCACAGACCCGCACACATTGCAGACAGATGGCTTGTGCAGCATATTAAACGCATATTAAAAGCACTGGAGCACCAGTCTTCAGGCCTGCTAATGCAATAAAGCCCAGGAACAAGATATAATCAACTGGCGCTTGATTAGGTTTCCCTTCCCCTAAGCAGRACACCAGGCCCTCTCGCTTGCATCTTCCAAGGTCCCCTTTCACCACGAGGCCTTGCTCAACTCTTGCACAAGCTCTTTGGAAACTGCAGAGCTTCCCAAAAGCTTGGGGCTGGATCAGGTCCAACACGCATGTGCTGCCCGTRGCGCCAGCCAACTCCAGCGGCGCTGCCACCGCTCCGGGCTGGCAGGGTCCCAATGCCCACTAAGCTGCTGCCTACGGGAAGGGTTGTTTTTAATGCCACAGCTACCTCTGCATGAAAAATCCCCACGTCGGAACAGATTTAGCACCCAACATTGCCCTGTGCATGAACAAGCCCCAACAAGAGCATCCCACTGGAGACTCAGGTGCACAACAGCAGTTCGTGGCACCAAGCACCTACTTGCCTTGTCCTTTGCAACTTAAGGAGGGTAAAATGAGCAGGAAAAGAGGCAGCTCCATGGGACGAGGATCCCACATGCAATTTCCACTTTGGGGCTCTGAAAAAAGAATCAAAAAACAAAACAAAAAAAAMCTACAAATCCCCCAAATATTTGGCTCTGCTGATGGCAGGGGACTTCAGAAGGAGGGCAAACAAGATGTTTGCACAACGCTGTCAGCGGCACGTGACGACGGGGCCAGGCACAAAACCCTCACACTGAATAGAGCGACGCCGGGCAAAGCATTCAGCTGCTCTTGCTTTCTTCCAGCTCTCAAAGGCGGCAACTCTCAGAGGAAGGGCCGTCAGGCYGGCGCCAGGGCTGGTGTGGGGTCGGCCAGCAGGCACGAAACGCCCTGCCCGAACGGCGCCGGACACGCGGCACCGCCGCCAAAAACCAGCCGCGCTGCAAAGGGCTGCAAATCCAGCATGGTCCTAGCGAGGGGACAAAAGTGAAGATGCCCCTAACATCAGGCTGCCATGGCAAGGTGCGTCCCAGGCCAAGTGATGCTGTCTCAGATATGGGGAAATTCTCAGCTGTGACCCAGCTGAAGGCCGGTTTCAGTAGCTATAAAACCACTGAAATACCGACGCTACTATTTCTGCCTGCATCGTATTTTGAAGCAGGGCACAGGCTCGTATTAGAGGGTCAGACCAACATCTGCAAACCATTAATGCATCTGCAGGTGCCAGAGGAGAGACTGTTTCTAAGAAAACCCTCTGCATGCCCTGTTTGGCAGGTAGAGCAGCCTCAATCCCTGAGCTCACGTGCAATGTGAGCTCACGTTGCCAGAGCTGCACTGGGCTCTGCACCCGGGTGCCAGAGTCCTTCCTTACATCCTTCCCGGGCATAAGGGCAAGGAACTAGCAGCAAGCAGGACACGTGTCTTCAGTGGGTCTTTGCTGGCCATTTCTCTGCTGCCCGAGGCCTGGACACAAAACTTTGTGGTCAGCAAAAAATCAAGTAAAACAAGAAAAAAGGTAATTTTACTGAGAACCGTCTTCCAACAAGACATACTGTCCATTCTTCTAGGATTATCCTTCAAGTTCCCACTCCCTCCTTCTGATCCTGAGCCTCCTGCTATAGATGTTCTTCTACTTGGTGTTGTGGCTCAGCTCCCTTTAGCTGTAGGCAGTTTTTTTCCCCAAAATATCTGTTTTCTTGCTGGTTGTTTAAGCAGAGGCTTCCTAGCTTCGCTCCTACCACCCACTGCAGCAATGTGCAATTACCAGCCTTGCAAAGTGAAAGGGAAGTGAAATGTCATTCCAGCCTGAACCACCGAGATCTGCTCTTCAGTCTTTCAACTCCCAAGGTTACCACATCTCTCCYTGCCGTATCATTTCGAGGTGTTTCTATAAGCAAGTGGTTTTACAAGGAAAGATAACCTTTAATGCACCTCATTTCGGTCCATGTCTTCCACCTGCTGTTGCTCAATGTTTAGAAGGTAAAGGCAAAATTATCAGCAGTTCCTGTAAGCTGAGTTCAAGCCTGTCTTCATGTGCTGTATAGACCAATTTGCAGCTTGGCATTTCCAACATTGGCTAAAGAACTGACAGTTAAGTCTTAACAGAAGGGCTTGGCTGGTTCTRTTCTTTGCCTTTGGAAACAGCTGAAGAAAGGAAATAGGTATTTGCTAAAGGGAAAGGATTGAGGAAAACAAAGATTTTCAATATGCTGGCTGTTCTGAAGCCTCTAAAAGAAACCAGTCACACAAGGTTAAAACCACTTCCCTGTGCAAGGAAAAAGTAGGACTTACAGCCCTGTCCCTGCATGGTTTAGACACCACAGTTACACTGAAAATTAGCCACTGTTTTTCGGGAGAATCTTGGGCAAACTGCCTTCGCCCTCAGGATTTCCATTTGCAGCTCTGGATAATAAAAGCAAGKTGAAGTGGCATGAGGCCCCGGGGAGCTCCGAGGAGATCCCACTGCCCGGGAATAGCCCGGCCCTTGGTCCTTGACCAGGGCCAGGGACTTTCCAGCACGCCAGCTCTGCCCAAGCTGGGTCATTGGTCACGGGGAGCTGTCCCCAACCCTCCCAACCGTTTAAGCCCTTCGGAATAATCAGCATTTGCCATCCAAGCTGGAACACATCCATATTAAGGACGTGGCTCTCATTTTAACACCAGCTTCCCAACCTACTACTAATTTTAGGCTTAGGCCGTTATTTAAGGCATGCATTATGACTAAACCGAGAGCACGGGGCATAAACAGCAGCTCACAGGAGGATGAAGGCAAGTGAAACGCTCAGCGGTAACAGTAGCTGCTCGGGATGACAGGGGTATGGCAGGTATGTCAGCAATGCCGCATTAAGTGCCACCAGGGAGGTGGCACGGGCGCGAGCCACCGCTTTCACCAGCGTCTGTCAGAGCAGCAACCACGGGGTGTGAACAAGTAATTTTTAAGTGGTGCAATTCCTGCATGTGAGTAATGAAGATATACTTGCAAAACACTCTTCAAAACAATAAGTCCTTGCAAATTAAAGAAAAAAAAAATCCACAAACTACCTTCCTATTCTCCTCTTTTGGGAAGTAGGCAACAGGCTCAAGTCCAAAAAATGAAAGTAAAATAAAATAAAAATTAAAAATCCCTGCAAAGGCACAATGGTTTCAAGGTCTCAGTGCCGGCTCTGCTGCTGCTCTCCTGACCCCAGCATCATCCAGCGGTGCAGGAGCTGCCAAGGGGCTGATCCCGCTGTCCATCCCTTCCTGAGCAGGGCTCCAGGATCTTCCCTTTCAAAGGTTAAAGCTGTTTACTSAAAGGCTCAAGAGGGAGGAGGTGGCAAACAAGGGTGGCTCTGCTAACAGTTACGTGCACAGTTCACGGGTGATAAACATTACCTAGAGACACCCTCTTGGCAGCAGCCCCTAGGAACCACCCAAAACCTGCCACCCCCATTCACATACAGCTGGAGGACACCGCATAGAAATCTAGTGTCCTGCAGCATCCAACTCCAGAAAGATGATTTAAGTGTAGTTGCATGCCGTGTGCATTGGTAGTGCAGCTACAAACCAGGCTCTTGCACCCAAACCAGAGGCTTAGTTGGAGTTTCCTAGCACAGAAGGGGCTGAACTAGCATAGCACAGATGTTTCCCTCCCTGGCAAACCTGGTACATTTTGTTCCCAGCTAGATTCACCCACGTCTGAAGTGCTGCTTCAGGTGACAGTCTGCAAAACATGATTTGGGTACCAAAAACATTTAAAAAAAAAAAAAAAAAAAAAAAGAAAGAAAGAAAAAAAGGAAAAGAAAAGTAGCACATACTACAGGAGGAGCAAGCTAACTCATAATGTTTCTCTGTTCTGCGGCATATCTTAGCCTCAGGGCCGGTGAATAAAAAAAAGTAAACAAAAAAAGCTAATTCCCCTTTGCTGTGCTTTTCTGTGCTGTGTTTCATGTAAACAGAGTGTTAAAAGCTGCATCTTTCAATGAGAAAAGTCAGAAAGGGCTTCACACATCGCCTTGTAGAGAAAGGTTTCACACCTGAGGGGCCAGTGCTGTCACCTAACCAGAGCTCAGCAGCAGGGCCACCCCAGGAGAACCCACCACAATTTAGACCTCAGCACAAGCCGCACTTAAAGCAAGACCAAGCAGTCCCTTTGTGCTCTTGCCTTCGCTGTGCAAGGTTCAGATGAAAATACCTCATGGYAGGAGCAAGTTCTGAATGACCCAGGCACCACTGACCCTCACAGCAAGACCCAGGAGGGAAGTGTAAAACAGCTCAGGCCGGAGCCACTCACAAATCTGGGCCTCCTTTTTGCAGAGTCTGAATCAGATACGGGGCCAGTTTATTAACTGAGCGCTGTTGCTGCAGATAGTTTTTGAATATTTCCCAAGATATGGAGAAAAAAACTGCAAAAATAAACTTAGGAATCCCATGTCCTAGCCAAATCCAACTCATAAAGGAAGGCAGAGGGAAGATGAGGAGTGATTCATTTTGGGAAGTGCACAAAGAGCTGTGAATTACTCTGCAAAGGATGACAAGGACTGGGAGGGGGGCTATACCCAAAGGGCACCCAACCCAATCTTACGYAGCCCATCACTCACCATACATTGACTTATCTGTAAAGTTTCCTTTACCCTAAATTATCCTCTGGGATCTAATGCAGCACTGACTAGCTRGGAAAAGGGCCTCCTGCAATGCACTTGGGCTGAAATGCCTGGTTAGGAAGCAACATTTCTGGTGCTGCATCTTCTTTGTCACACCTGTGTGGCAGCTCAGTCCCCAAATCTTATGGCTCAATGAAGTCCTTTCACCTYCAGGCAAAACAAGCAAACAAAAACACCCCAAACTAAAAGCCCACCTGCTTAGTCCAGCTATACCAATATGGGAGCCCAAGGGGTCCCTTCCCACAGCTCCTAGGCAGCTGGATTCCCTGTGTCTCCCTGGCAAACAGCATCAGCTGCTCCAGCTTCCTTGAGGACATCAGCAAGGAAAACTAGTTGTAGGAATTTTTGTGCCACGCAGKAGTCCCCGGCCTTGATCACTGCCCAAGCTGTATAACCTCAACCCTGCTCCGAGATGATAGAATTCACTGTTCCCAAAAGGGGAAAGAGTGAGAAATTCAACCAATCCAGGGAACTAGTAATTAAGGTCTTGGGAAAAAAAACACTGAGTCAGTAATAACCGACCATTTTTGGCCAATGAACCATGGCTGAATCAATGAACCTTAGTATTTCTAACAATATATCCAAGTAAAACTGTTTTATAAGGTCCTGGGCTCTGCTGCAGATTACTTACCACAGCCTCAGGGACCAGTTTGGATAGCGCAAGTTTAAAGGGACAAAGTGTAGAAATTACTGGAAGAAAAGAGTTATAAGAACTTGTTGTAAAGAGGAAAAAGGCCCAAAACTGCAATCCAAGAATTTTAAAGAGATAAAAGGAAACTAATAGGTAGCACAAACAAATGGAGTTGCAAAATTAATTCCAACAAGATCTTAATTGTTCTACAAAGGCACTAACAGAGGAAAACAAAGTGTGGGGCTGTTAATCAGGAAGGAAAACACAGCACATGGCAGAAGACAGCCTCCTCAAAGCCTTCTTTGCCTTGTACTTAAGCACTTAAGGATGATTTTCATCAAGGACTGATCTTTCTTAAACCTTTAAATCTTTTGTTTTCAGCCTGTTCTGTCTTTTTTTGGGTCCCCTTGTTAAATGTGCTTTTCTACAGATTAATCGTAAGTGGATGTTTAAGGTTGAGCAATCTGAACCTCAAGGAGCTGCCTGTCAGCACCGTCTCAGCAGGGTGAGGTGGTCAGACCTGCCACCGTTGCTTTGCAGAGGCAGGATCACAGCTCCTGGGAGCTAATTCAGGTTGCTCATGTTCATGCCTTTCACCATCACGGAGCTGATTTTTSGAAGTCTCCATTTATGAGCATCACTGTTCACCTTTAAGTCTCACCACAAAGCTGGCAGCAAGTCATCCGCCTAAAGCAGAGSACACACTAAAACGCAAACTCTCCATGAAGATCAGTTCTCCTTAAATAAATGAAGTAGGATCCATACATAACACAGCTAATTAAGGATGACTTTTATTGCTCTGGCAAAGGGTTGGAAAAAAAAAAAGCAAGGTGGTCAAGATTTAGGGAAAAGAATCATAAACTGAGGCATGGCCAAATGTAGAGGATGACTCAGCCTTCCAGGAACAAAATTGGTGAGGGGAAAAGAACAGTATGAAAGACAATCAGACCCACGCCTGAGTCACGGGGAAAATAAAGAGTGAGAATCACAGAAGTACCATCGAAGCAGGAGTTTTTCCAAGATYTTCCTAGCAAAGAGGTAGGTAAGAAAAGACGGAGCAAGAAACAGGAGCTGAGGATAGCAGAAAACATTCCCTCCATCAACCACTCTTTCAGAAACAGTTGAAACAGGAGCAGAGAGATGTCATGAGAACGTGGATGGGGAGGAGCTGCAGAGGATTAAAAGATAGTTGAAGAACTATTATATATGGGTTTTGGATTGCTACAAGGATCCCCAAAAGAGAAAAACAATTGGTCTAGACTAGAAATGACTAGACTAGACATGAGGGCAGCTCAGCTAAAGCACCACCTGACTTCTGCAACTGTACAGAAGAAAGAAAAGCTTCTTCAAAATCATTCACCCCAAGCCCACTGCTGAGTTTCCTAGTTGTTGGTACTCACCATGCCCATTGCAGTAATAGATCCACTTCTCCCTGTTCTGCGTCGGGGTTGTGGATTTTTTCATGATAGCCTTTTCCACAATGGCACTGGGATCTTGCCTAGGGCCCTTCTTCAAAGTTCGTGAGCTCTTCCTGACGCTGCAGACGACTATAACGACGAGGACCAGCAGGAGGAAGAGGACGATCATCCAGGGCAAGTGTTCGTTGATGTCGAAGTGCTTGTGGGGGCTCGGCGGCCCTCTCCTGGGGGGCCTGTACGGGATGCTGGACTTTTCACTGCTCGTCATCTCCATGGACGGCTGCTTCTCRAGCGCTTGGCTAGTGTGCTTGTGCCGGTAGTTCTGCACGCGGCTCGCGGCRCCGGCGTCCGCGAGGATCCCCTTGGCACCGTCCGTGTCATTCACGGAGGTGTCGTTGTAGTACCCAGGCAGCTCCGCCGTGCCATTGTATGCGGGTGCTGTGGGAGAGGGAGCAAAACCGGGAGCGGAGGAGTTCACACCTGGGAAAAGAAGAGAGCACTCAGTGCCACGGCACCGGAGACACGGGGCAGCCTCATGCCATGGCCCAAGAACCGTCCGGGCATCTGCTCTGCCACGAGACCGAAACTCAATGCCAGGCAGGTAGAAGGTAAAGAGGTTAAGTTAAGGTTTACAGGTGGCTACAGTTACAGAGTTAAGTTCAGACAGAAATGACCTTTTCTGCTTAAGGTTAGTGGCAGCTTTTGAAAAGTGATTAAAGGGATGCTGTCAATYTGCACTTGATCCAAAATCACTATTTTATATATTTTTTTCTAAAAAAGTGTGGCTAGGTTTTATTAACATTAATTTTATTTTGATTCTTGGAAGTTTGGGTGAGAAACACCTGGCAAAAATCTCTACTGGATACTGAAAGGAGCTGATGAGTTTTCTTAAAGCAGCACAAGCATCAGCTCAGCACAGGTTGCAGAGGTATCAACTGCATTTCTGAAATGACATGAGCTACCCAACCTCTGCTAAAAATCTTTACTGAGTTTTCTTATCAATAAATTATGCTTTAGTGAGAGCTCTCAAGTCCTAGTGAGTCATGTAACCCAAAGCCTGGTGAGAAGATGAAGAGCTGCTGCAGCAAGAACTAGAGCCTACTTTGGAAAAGAGCCTTTCAAAGGCTGGCTCATCCCAAACAAGACTGAGAGAGGGTGTTAACATCTACGAAGTGACTTTGCCTCAACTTAGTTGCCCAAAATATTCCAGACAGGTCACCAAAAGGGCAAGAAACTTCTACCTGATTGCCTACAGTTAATTTCAAAGTTTGGGAATATCTTCCCCTCCTCTCTGAATGTCTTATCAACATCATATCAAGCTTTGAGACCTAACAAACTGGAAGCACTGGAGTTCATTATCATTAATATTTCTCTGCAATTGTATTTCTAAGGCTTGAAGGCCTCTAAAAACTGCATTTGGTTGTTAAAATGCCCATTTGAGACACCTTAAAGAGGTTCTTCCCTTCGAAGAACTGAGTACCACCTCAAATAAGATCATTTCCTATCCAAATAGTTTCAAAAAAAAGGCTGTGATGATATATCATATCTAATTAAGCTTGAGAATGTCAAATTAAATCCAATTTACCCCACAATTGACAACTAATGAACATCTTGGGAGGTTTAAAAAAAAAAAAGCTATGCAGTCTAGGTTCCTCGATCTCTGTTCTGGCAACACTTCAATTTATATATATAAATAAATGTGTGTGTATATATATATATACACATACACATATATATATGGGCACCTATTTGTTGGCATGGTACACATGGCAGGGAAAGCACTGCATGAAAGCAATGAACCCATCAGGAAACCTGCCCATTGGAGAGAAGATTCCTTTTCTCCCTCCCAGGTCTCTGTTGCACCAGGTCTCTTCTCAAGTTTAACAAAAATGCACAAATATTTGTACCAGCACAACTTACAGATGTGAAAGGGGCTGAGGAAAGTAATGTTCATTTAGTCCAAATGGTAGCATAGCCAAAAGTTTGACCAAAATTGAAGTCTTGGTGAAAATATTTTTAAATGCAGTTTAGTAGAAATAAGGGCAAACTGATATACTCTGCAGCTTGCTCTAGCCAAAAACCAAAGCATCAAGTCAAGTTCTTTAACAGCATAGCAACATTCACAAACAGCAGCCTCAACTGAGGTGAGAATGCAATCCTGTGACTAAAAATATAGCTATATTTCATCAGCTGCCATTACCTTTGGGAGGGTAAGAAGTTGACRGAACTTCATAGGGCTCTCCACCAGCTTCTGGGTTTGATGAAGACGAAGATGCATTAGGAAGAGACGCTGGAGAACCGCAGACGTTGTCACTCTCTTTCGTCCCTGGCTTGACCACCACCATGTTTTTCCCAAAGCAGTCAGTGTATGTTTTGCACTTCATCACACTGGAAGGCACATCAGAAAAGGTCCCACGAGGGCACGGCTTGCACCTAACGTCTTCCGTCTCGGTTCCTTTCTTGCGGACGCCCCAGCCGACTGGGCACACGGTATAAGGGATGCAGGTGTCATTAGTCTGAAACGTGCCAGACAGGCAAGTGCACTCACGGTCAGTCAAGGCAGTACAATGAGTTTTCTCAATCATTGGCAGTTCGCAAGGTTTCCTACAAGCGTGGCATCGCTCTATGCCGTTCTCATGCTTGGTAAAAGTCCCATCCGGACACGGGCTGCACTCTCTTAAGGTACTCTTTGTACAGTGCTTAGACACGTAGGTCCCTGCGGGACATTTGTCGCAGATGAGCTCTTTGTTAGTGGCACGGTCGAGGTGGCGGTACTTGCCAGAAGAGAGGCTTATGGCATTCTGTTCGGAGGTCAGTTTTGACTGAGCATCAGCAGTGCCGAGGAGCATGAGCAACTGCAAGACAAYGGAACGTGTTAGTCAACAAGAGCACGCAAGTGGAGTCCTCTCCTTGGAAAGAGCATTGCCATTCCCTTCTAGGATTACTAAGATCATCATCCCAGGCTTTGGAATCTGGGAGAAGATCTTTCAGCTCTCCAGCATCATGGTGGAGGACAGCAAGCTGCCCGGACACTTAGCCAGCACCTGGATAGACTGACTTTGCTATGAAGACGTTAAGAGCTGGCTACAATTACAGGTCTTAAACTCGATATCAGGCTTCTCAGAGAGACAAAGCATCATTTACACTGCAACCCTACCAGGACAGTAAATACTACTAGCTGTGTTTCAGCAGTACGTGCCACCCRGCCACCACAGGAGGGTTCAGACCAGCTTTGCATTTCAAGGGTGAGAGGTTCAGCAGGAACCCAACAACAGTCAAGYATTTGATGAGAAGACAGAAAAAACACTGTCGGCAGCTCTAACCCGTAAAACTTTCTTCCTCTATGTTTGCTAATCTGCTGTTTTCAAAGAGTTACCTTTTAAACTAACCCAAGACAGGAAGAAGCCCAGCCCAGCCCAGCGTGTGTTACCAGACCATTTCTCAGCTGCTCCACCTTCCTCCTATCTATACAGTGGCTTCCACAGTTCAGAACTTTGGCAGGGCAGCAAGAATTTTCTGCCTTGAGTTTCCAGCCACATCTGAATTTACTTCAAGCTGAATGGTTTTGCAACAGGAGGAAATTTTTTTAAAAAAAGGTTTTTTTAAGGGCTTTTAGGGGCCCTGATGTAATGTTGTTCCTCATTGCATCATACACAGGTAAATGGTCTCTGCCTCATTTCCAGCCAAGCTCCTGGACACTAAATGGCACCCATCTGGGTTTGGCTACATTCCAGCAAGAGAAGTGTTTGTCTCTGTACCTATTACCAATTTCAYGGTGTTATTCCATGGTATTAATTCTTTCACATCAATTCCAGCAAGCTGCTCCAACTCCCCAAGAGAAGCCTGGCAAGTAGGTCCCCATTTCCCCCAGAAAACCTCTACTCTACAGATTTTACATCAACCAATACCAACAGGGATAATATCCTGGGAGCAAATGACACATCAAGGAAAGGCTGTAACAACCGTCACCTTAAACACAACATAAAACACATTTCCACATTTCATAGCTGAAGGCGAAGACTTCCAGGGGGTAGGAAAAGGAATCAACTAACATTACCTTGAATTTCCAGCAGGGATTTCTTAGACCAAAATCACAAACACATTTTAAAAGAAGCTGTGATCAGGACCAAAGGCCCTGCAGCTTCTCCAACCGGMCGACTGAGGACACGAACCGCTTAGCTGTGCTATGCAGGACCTGGGGCTTGCTCTGCCTCCTATTCTGGGACACCAGCCAAGGAGAATATATTCAAAAAAAGCCTCCCGACAACATGACTCTGCAGAACACGCAGCAGCAGGGCAGCAAGCCCTGCCGCATCACTTTTGGTGCAGTCACTTGCTTCCTGGAAACACATGCTCTGGCAGCACATCGCTGTTCCACCTGCTAAATAATTTACAGCCCAGGATTTGTACAAAACACTATTTTTTCCCCCTCTCCATGAAGGAGCAATTAAAGAGCAGTTAGAAGGAGACAAGACTGCAGGAGCTGACACGGATGCTGCAGTGGCCAGGCCGACTGTTGCCTGTTAAATTAAAATGSAAAGCAGGACTGCAAAGGCTCATGCGATGCAGTTCCCCCCTCTCTAAAGACAATCTCTGAAGTGCTTAGCCAGCTCTAAGAAACCTGCCACCCGTAATCCCCATGACGCAACCCCGAATTAGGAAGCCAGATGCAACAGGGCTCGGTCTCCGGAGGGCTCGTGTGGAACGAGCGCTGCTTCCCGCCAGGCTGGTAACACAGAGAGCACCGGGGCGGCTGGTGCCCCTCCACTGCAGCCCCTTCTGCCAGCAGGACGCAGGCAGAGCTCCAAAACAGGTTAACCTGGGTGAAAACTTCTGGCCCTACCTCACTCGAAGCACAACCTGTCCATCTGTGGAGGCTTTCGAGCATCAAGGAGGCTTGAGATCCACTGAACATCTCCACAACAAACATCTCCAGATGTTTTGCAAACATCTCCAGATCTTCAGCTGCATTAGCACTTCTGAGCTTAGGGATAAGAGCAGTTCACAGTGGGGAAGGCTACAAGGGGTTGGACAACTGGTATTTAATTGCCTTTGTGCTTGCTTGTAAAAATATGTATATAAATAATAAAATAAATAAAATCCAGCAAGTGAGAATTAGCTGTCACCACTCAGATCTCTGAAGGCAACAGAAGCAGGAGGACGCCTTCAGTAACAAGGTGACTGAAACCAGTGCAGGACAGCACTGAGGACCACATCTTATTTCAAGCAGTTCTGAACATTAATGAGTCTCACAGCAAAAACACTTGCCAAGGAGAGCCAAGGATYCCAGGGCTCATCTCCAGCTCCACGGTGATTCCAGGCACCAGAATGGYGCTTGTGTCAGCAAAGACACATCCCTGACACATCCTACGCCAGCACRTAGAGGTCTACAGCATGAAGAAAGCAGAGGGGGAGTCTTGGAAACAGATGGGGCAAAGGAAATAAGAGTGACAAAACCTCAAGCAAGGGGGCATTGCCCAACTCGCAGCCACCAAGGTTGGTGACTGTGGCCCTCTCCATGCCAGTGTTTTGTTTCATCACCCTCTTTAAACAAGACTGGTGTTGTCAAATGAATGTAATGTTGACTGGGCCTAAACGGGCCCAAAGGGCAGCTTGTAGAGGAAAACGTTTTGGCAGGGCCACTGGCTCCAGGGATGACCACGCTGAGGATACAACAGCCCCATCAGGACCACAACAGCCCGATCAGGACCTGAATGTGCCCCAGACCCTGGTAAGCCCGGCAGCAACAGCAACCCAAAACTGGCAAGACAAGAGGAACCCACAAGTCCTGACACAGCGCAACACCCCAGGACAGCCGTCACCTCGGCCGAGCGTGGGGCCCCCAACTAGGGGTCCTGCAGGGAGGATCAAGGCAAGAACAGCTTAGGAAAGATGCAACGAGAAAGGAAGGCACAAGCCACCGCACGGAGGGCACGCATGAAGCACGGCCACGGAGAGCTGCTCGCGTGCAGACACCGTGTCAGTGCCTGACTGCCACTCCAGGAACCGCTTCCCAGAGAAAGCAGCAAAATTCCGCAACTCCCGGCTGCAATCACAGCTCCCAAGCACTTCCCACACCCGAGCGAGCTGGGAAGAGGAGAGATGTCAGAACCAAATCACTCATTCCCCAGAAGTTTATTACAACGGGGGTCTCCAGGACCAATTTTTTTCTTCCTTAGAAGCAAGGCGGAACTTCCACTGGTTTGGAAAGAGATGTGGGGAACGTGCCAAAACGGCAGCCAGGGCTCGTCCGCTCCACACCGAGGGAAATGCAGCAGCTGCACTGACGGATCCCTGTTGGAAAGGCGGCTGCATCTCCAGCGGGGGCAGCCCAGACGCACCATAAATCACCCCTTCTTCGCTCATCCTGCTAAAAAGCTGTTGATATTCCCAAGCTTCTCAAATCCCAGGGAGGCACTGGAGAAACCAGCTCCAGTGTGGAAACTSAAGCATCCGAAGCTGCTTTTCCCAGGTCTGGGGCAAGGGAAGCAGCGACAAACCCTCGTCGTACACAGCCACCGAGGGCAGGGAAAGGCCCACGCGGGTCAATCCGCGTGCCCTCATGTTGGTCTTTCCAAAGGCTTTAACTCCTTGCGAGCCAAAAGACCCCAAGAATTACATAATACGGCTCATATATATAAATTGTAAAATGTATATATACATAAGCCATTTTATATATATATATAAATATATATATATATATATATTTTTTAGGCAAATACAGACATATCCCTCCCATTTAATTCGTTATTTCACCCTGGTATTTCAGAGCAACCCTCAGCACCCGAGCCCCGTTTCAAGCCAGTATCAGTGGAGTCCGGGTGCGATCCTGACATCCAAGCACCAGCACCCAATGCTTGGGACTAGATACCCGGTTAACACCCTCCCTGCTCCCATGGTTTCTGTTGACTCGGATTCCCGCTGAGCCAGTGGCCGCCTGCCGAAACCCCCCTGGGCTCCGGAGCGGGTACGATTCGGACGCGGTGCTTCCAGGTGCTGGCGGTTATTGCGTATCAGGTGCACCAGAAGGCCGGGATCTGGTCCCAAAGCGGAGTGCCCTGTGCTGCCACCTGCCCTTGGGGGGCACCGGGGATGCAAAGCGGGTTCCCCCGGGCACTGCGGCCCCCGGGCACCGCAAACCCGGCACAGTGAGGGGCGACRGGCAGCGGGGCGCCCCGGAGGGACCCCCGCCCCGTGACCCCCCCACGCGGCCACTCCGACCCCCTTCCCCAGCGCATCGGGTCCTGCCAGATGCAGGAGCGCTCGCGACACCCTCGCGGTGCGCGAGTCCCGCCATCGTCCCCCGCCCAGCGCTCCCCCGGCGCAGCCGCTCCCGCCGCCCTCCCCAACGCACCGGCTCCCTCCATCCCCCCGCCAGCGGCACCGTCCCCCCCATCCCCGCTTACGCAACCGCCCCCGCCGCCCGCACTCACCGCGAGCAGCGCGGCGGCGGCGCCCATGGTGGCGGGAGGCGCCCGCCGCAGCGGCGGCCACGCGC